>NC_142929.1:60120034-60225034 GCF_046866305.1 Octopus bimaculoides | reverse complement strand
CTTTCAAATTTGATCTTATTCTCTCTTTCTCACTACTTTGATCTTCCTTTCTTTCTCCTCTAATCTCAGTCTCTCTTCTGCGACTTCTTCACAACTTCTTTCACTCCCTTTTTTTTCTTCAATCTCTCTCAATTTTTCTCTTTTTACTCTCTCTTAAAGCAATTTCTTCTCTAATTTTTTTTATTTATTCCTTGTCTTCATCACTCCTATATATTTCCTTTACATTCTTTTTCTTCGTCTATCTCTTGTTTTCCTCTAACTTCTCACTATTTATACTAAAAACATGATGTGATCGGAGAATTTCCTCACAATGTTTTCTGGAAATTAGGGATAACATTTCAATAAAATATATTGATGTTTTGTCACAGTTTTAAAGATGGCAGATCTGTTTTATTTTGTTTTTGATAGTTTTTGTGTCTGTGTGTATATGTGTAAGCATGTACACATATACAAACACATATACAAACACACATATTAAATATATAGTCTCTAAATATGTATGTATTTATGAGTGTGCATACACACACACACACACATAACAATAGATACAAATGAAGAGCTTATACATTGTCATGACAATTGTTTCATTAAGAGATTTTAGTGCATTGTAACATTGTACAGGCAGCTATGTTATAACATACAACATTAATATGATATTGCAAGACACAATAGAAATCTCTCAAATCATCATGCTGCACCATGTTGCATAAGAGCAAATATCAATGCGCTTCATTTTGATATACTCTAATCTTAATTGATCCTCTTTAATCTATCTATCAATTTGTCTGTCAGCTTATTTGTCTATATGTGTATATATATATATATATATATATATATGACTTCTTTGGTAACAGTATTTCATAATCAGTTTATCTTTTATTTCTTAAATTCAACAAGTTGACAGAAATGTAAAGGTAAAATTTTTCACAGGTCTTTAAGGAGCAGAATTCATTTCCTTCATAATTTTTGCAAATTTTGTCGCTGACTTCAATATTTTCAAATTAATGGTGCCTTCACCTTTTAGTGTCTGAATTTGTTGTGAGAGTTGATGTTTCAAATCTAAAAGAATCTGTGTTCAATATGCATCTACTTTTAGGTTTATACCTGAATATATGAATTTACTTTGGCTTCCTAACTTCATTCTTTTCTCATAATTGCATTTGTTTACTCAAAGAATTAAAGAATTAAAATTTTTAAAAAGCTACTTTCATTACAAAAAAACATACAGTAAAACAAATATACAACTGATAAAGATTAATTAAACGTAAAATTTGTAATCAATGAAACTCATTAATATTCTACAAAACCAATCTCAAATTTAAAGACCACAGGGGTAACTTTCTAGCTGACCCACAAATGTATGCTCTTTAACTCCAGCAGAGAGCAAACTAGGTGTGAATATATCTTAGATACAATTATTATAAAAATTAGTCAAGCTTGAGGCCCCAGCATGGCCACAGTCCAATAAGTAAATATCATTAATAAATGATATATATAATGGCAAATATACTGTAAAATTTTACCACTCCTCCATTTCTGAGTTTTTGCTTTTTAATATATTAAAGTTTGGCAAGAATTTTACCCTCATTAATATTTTTGAGATTAGAGCTGTCTTTTTGATTGCAGAGTTTAGTGACAAACTATCTGATGCAGCTGTGACTTACATTCATCAGCTACTGGGATGATATCTCGCTGGAGGAAATTTAACCTCAGCGACCTTACCTTTGAAGAAAAAGGCCTGTTAATTTTCGCTTGTATAAATGGTCTTTCATTAAATAGACTTAAGAAAGAAAATGGTCAAAAATTTCAGCTCAAAGAAATGCATTTATTACCAGTAACAAGGAAGTCAATTTTTTATTATTTTTTTAGATAGCATACACTGGTAACTGTTGCTCTTATAGGAAGCTAAATGGAAGACTGGTCATCATCATCATTATCGTCATTTAATGTCCGCTTTCCATGCTGGCATGGGTTAGACGATTTGACTGAGGACTGATGAACCAGATGGCTACACCAGTCTCCAATCTGATTTTGCAGAGTTTCTACAGCTGGATGCCCTTCTTAACGCCAACCACTCCAGGAGTATATTAATAAGTTATGCTGTCATTCTCTTTATCATTAATGAATTTAGCAAGGATTAACCATTATATCACAAATAAACAATGTTACTTAGGTTTAGTGGCACATGCCATGAGTAGATATACATAGCCCACATGTTTCTTAAGGTACTTGGATAAAAGAAATATTACCTTCCTCTCTCAAAATGTGCAGAAACTAATGCAAAATATTAATTTCCTTAGTAGTATTTGCCAAGCCATTCTCTGGAAGAACTGGATAACGCTACTTCAGCACCAGTGATAAAATTCTTCATTTTGTCTCATTAATTTGTTGATTTTGAGAAGTAAGCCAATTTCTACATGTTATCACCAAAACAAATTTATCTTACCTACAGGCTGAATAGATTACAATTTTATATGTGTGTATATGTCTGTATATGTGTATGTGCGTGTGTGTATATATGCACAGAGAAAAAGAGATTTAATTGTAAATAACAGTGTATATATGATGGAGGAGAAAGAGAAGTAGTAGTTGTAGGAGGAGAAGGAGTAGTTGATGGTGATGACAATCTTCGATCGCTTTTAGAAGTTCTATAAATATCCTTTCCTATCCTATGCATATTTGGAGTTCTCCTGCCTAACAAGTATTTTGTCAAAGGTTACCTAGTAATTAAGTATTGTTTAAAAGGTCTCACTAAGAGACTAAAATCTATTAAACTGTTTTGTCTTCTCTGGTCTCTTTCTCAAGAATTTGACTACTGTATTTTGTACACCCTTTCACATTTCCAGTTTATTATATCTTTATTTCTTTTCCTTCTCCCCTCTTCCTCTTATCTATTTTTACATTTTTCTTTCAATGCAGGCATGGCTGTGTGGTAAGAAGCTTGCTTCTCTACCTTATGGTTCTGGGTTCAGTCTCACTGCATAGCACCTTGAGTAAGTGTCTTTTACTAAAACCCCAGGTTGATCAAAGCCTTGTGAGTAAATTTGGTAGGTGAAAACTGAAAGAAGCTCGTTTTATATATGTGCCACTGGGAATCGAACTCACAACCTTGTGGTTGCAAGCCAAATACCTTAATCACTATGCCTTCAACTTCAGCTAAATTATGACTGCTGGGAATTTGTGAATCACTCTGTATGCATAACCTCCAGATGTCATTTTAAAACCAGACCATGATGCAGAATGAGAAATTAATCTTTACAGCAAAACTGGCTTCTAATTTTGGTGCAAAGCAAGAAAGTTCGAGGGAAGGTTAGGCTGATTACATTGACCCCAGTGCTCAGCTGATGCTTATATTATTGACCTTGAAAGGATCAAATGAAAAGCCAACCTCAGTGGACAATAAACCTGTTTTACATTGATCAAGAGAAAATTTAGAAGAATAAAGTCAAACTAGGACAATGCACTGGGAGCTAGGATAAGTGAGATAGATATTCTTCATATAGGGTGGGAGTTTGTAAAAGAGAATTTAGTGGTTTGGTGTAGCAGAGAGAGAAAAAAAGAAAGAAAGAGAGGAAGAGTGGATGAAGAGTGGATGAAGAGAGGGAGAGAGAGAGTGAAAGTAGGGTTCACAGAGAAATGAAGAAGTGCGGATTACAACCAGATTAGCAAGTAGATTTTATTGTAAATGTCCATGCAAGAAAGATGAGTGTTAAGAATGGTTGATAATATCCAAACAAAATCACTATTTGGGAAAAAAATTGGATTATAGTAGCCAAGAGAAATAGATGAATCTTAAAAGTTAAAAAGTTGGTGGATTTTGAGCAAGCAGAAGAAAATGATGGGTGGTGACAAAATTAGATTAAAATCTTATATATATATATACATGTATGTATGTATGTATGTATATTTGTAAAGAATTGTTCACTGTAATTTTTCTGTTCAAATTTTTAAAAAGTCAACGTATTTCCTGGTAAAGTGTTTACAAGCAAGTATATTTTTATTTATAAATACTGTTTGTAGTTTTAATTTACTTACAATATTTTATATATGTAAATGTTATAAAAAAAACTGCATGTGTGTGTGCACGTGTGCAAGAGGCTGAACAGTTGTTGACTTAATTACTTGGAAATTCAAAGACATGAAAATACATGTCTCTCAGATGGCAGACATCTGAGAGACATGTATTTTCATATCCACGAATCATTAAGTAACAGATGCTTGAGTCAACAACTATATATATATATATCTATAAATTTATATATATATATATACACAATGTACACTCATACACACACAAAAGCATATGTAGTCCACAGACTAGTGAAGCAGGTGTAGTCATTTGTTTAAGCGATTTTGTGATTTATTTTAATTATTTTGTACTTCTTGTAAATATAAATATTATTATTCACATTTATTTTCAGTAAATATTTAATTTCATCTGACTTGTTGTGGTAATTATATAATATGTCATAACAATGTAGGTTCGTTGATAATGTAATTGGAATAATATGAAATAATGTTTACATAAATATGGAAACCAATTTTAATGGAAGTTGAAATAATGTTTATATTAATTGATATAATTAGATATGTACAGATAAAAACAAAGAAACAAAGTAAAAAGAGAAACAATTATTTGGATAAATAATTGTGAATAAGACCCATTAAAATTAACAAGGAAAGGACTAAGACATTTAAATTAGAAGAAAATTATGTATAAATAAATCAAAAGTAGCAACACAGTAGTTTTAGGTGCATACTTAGGAAGTTTGCTTTGCAATTAGATGGTTCTGAGTTCAGTTCCATGGTTTCACACCCTGGGTAATTGGCTTCTAACTACCATAGCCTTTGGATCAAGTTGGGCCTTATAGGTGAGATTAATGAGACACTATATGAAAGGCCATCAATTGTACTGTAGCTGTTGAAGAATAGTAAACTAAGTCTTCCAAGCAAAAACTGCATCTCAGAGATGAACTTTTCCTTCAGTATAAACATTATTTCACCTTGACCTAATCACTTAGCTTAAAACCCTGCACAAAGTGCAAGTAAGACATACAATGGAGAACTGCTTCCACACTTGGAACAGTTTTATTACTCAACATCAAAACATTCAAGACTTTATCCAAAGAAAGGCCACTCATTGGATTGCCTTGAAGTTATTCCCCAACTTGCTCTAAACCCTGCCCTGTAAATGTGCTGTCATCCTCTTTTTCTTTCTCCCTCTGTTTTTTACCACTGCTACAGTTGCCACTTATGTGTCCTAGGTATGACTTTAAACTGCTTTGGTACTGGGGCCCTGGTATGGAACTTCTAGGGTTTTGATAAATGAGAAACCACCTCTTAGCCATTATTGTTCTCGGGTCTATTCTGACCTGGAGTAGTAGCACTTGCTAGGGTCTCAGTAATGGGTTAACAAGCATGCAAACTGCTTGGAATGAAAGACTCCTAGCTCTCGTTATAACTTCCTTTGAGGGGAAAGTATACTCATGTGAAAAAACCTGAAGCGCAGTTGGTTGTTGGTCATTTCAACCTCTGTTGAGCCACCACTGATTTTATAGCCAATTGCACTGAAAAGTGGATTCAGTACTATACGATACTATATCCACTCAAAGCAAATTCATACACAGGAACTTCTTGTACTTTTGGAATATTTACATGGACTTACTGACTTTGGGAAGCAGTCTTACTTGGTCGTGATTTAACTTCCACCACAGTTGCCATTTCTGGCAAAAGGCTAGTTTCTACTCAGGCACTCCCAGCTCACCTTTTCTCTTCTCATCCATTATATCATGTCCACCACTCCAGATAGTGTACTAAACACTATACTCAGTCCTTCCACCCAGACTGTCATTTCTCAAGAATCCTCTCTCTCTCTCTGGAACATATTTTTCTTGTAATTACCAAGAGTTCAAGCCTGCAACTGTTGAAACAGAACATTATTGGCATCAATCTCACCAGTTTTGGGGTTCCAAGATTCACCAGTCATGGGAATAGCTTTTCCCTCTATACCAAACCAATAAAATAAAACAAAAAAAACTCTGATACAAACATTCAGACCAAATTCCTGAACTGAAGATAATCCATGCTTGTGCTTTCTCCTTATAAAAACCCTTTACATGTTAATTAATTGGTCATTACAAACAAATGAATGGAAGTGCCAGAAGATTTATGTCACTAATATTGGTCTCAGATTTTGACACAAGCACTCATCTGATACTTATTTTATTGACACTGAAGGGATGAAAGCAAAGTTGTCCTTGGCAGAATTTGAACTCAGAACGTGAAGGCAGATTAAGTGCCACTACGTATTTTCCCTGACATGCTAATGATTCTCCCAGCTCACTGCCCTAACAAATATTGGACAGGATTTGTGTGTGTGTATATATATATATATATATATATATATATATATATATATATATATATATATATATATATATATATATATATATATATATATATATATATATATATATATATATATATATATATATATATATATATATATATATATATATATATATATATATACAATATATATATATACAAATAAGTCCTGGGGTTGATTTGTTCGACAAAAGGTGGTGCTCCATCATGGTCACAGTCAAATGACTGACACAAGTAAAAGAAAACGAAAAAATATATATATATGCAGTCATATATCCAGATAATCTTTCTGGTTTTACCTTGTATAGCATATGTTTCTGATGGAATTTGTACTCAGTGTTTTAAATATAGGTTAAAACTACACAAACATGCTTGCTATCCAAATAGGATTGTCCCATCTGCTACTCTGTGAATTCAAATACTTGACTATTTGTCTTCATATGCATTTGCATGCAGCTGCATGTTAAAATGTATTGACATTTAAAGGTTATACTAGCCATTATAAAGTTTACTCTTTTTTTTTAATAGGAGATTAATAAACTCTTTAGAGGAAAAGGGATTTTTTTTTATCCATTTTAAAATAAAACAAATTTATCTTTTGTTTACCAATGACAAGCTGCAGACATGGTGTTATACAAATGCACACTTTATATGATATATTTCCCACATTGCAGTATATGGTATACAAATTGCAATTATATTGATAGGTGGGCATAGATACAATACCATGAATATTTATAAAGAAAGCAATGGAGTAAAGCAAACACAATGAACAGATAACCTGCTTGAAATTAAGAATGTTGATGCTAGAAAGAGTAGTTGCAGCCCCCAGATTTAACAGGGTTCTGACCTAACAGTTAAAAATTTGAAAGTATTTACTACATTACAAATATTATAAATTAAAAATGCAAAATTAAAACAGAACACAAAGGATTCTGTGGTACACGTGTTTCAAGCTTTATACGCAAACCATCGTTGCATCATTATATGGGTATATAATTGATAGACAGGATGGTATAAAGCTATCTTCAGCCGCAAATATATTCTTTCCCAAGATTATATCACAAAGAAGAAATTACCAAGAAAAAAGAAAAAGAGAGAGAAACAGGAGAGAGAAAAAGGGGAAGTCCACTTGGTATTATCCATTGTAATATCCATTGTAATATCCATTGTAATATGTTTGTCCTTTAAGTTGATACATTTACATAAAAGTTCATCGGTATTCCGAAATCAAATATTACCTCTAAAATTTGCTTTACAAACATTATATGCAGGATATTACAATGTCTTTCAAGTAAAGATACTAATTCTTCTCAGTTCAAGTCAGGTACCTAGGTAAGTACCTTGGAGTTGCACAGTTTGTCATTGTATTCAACATAAAAATGGGTGAATGAGCTATCAAATCTGCAAGAAGGATAGCGTAATCTTAGAGACACTACTTGGAAGAATAGCACGGTCATATCCAGGTGTTTTTGATCCCAAGTCTGATTGACCAAGGCTGACTTAGAACTAAACAACAGTTATGGTATGTTATGAGTTTTGTATGATTGTACTCTTTTGTTTGCATTCAGTGCTGAAACCAACTGTACACCGAAAATTGACTGAAGACAATAACTAGCAACCATTCCTGTGTATCTTCAATACAATATGCATGTCTTATGCCCTACAAAAGAAAAAACCCTCCTGGGGTTAAAAACAGTAGTAACATCGGTTCTTATTAGTAGTAATTATGGGGTTAAATTGTCTGTTGCAAGTAGCTTCAATATATTTTTTAAAATGAAGTAAATACTAAAGATAACTTACCAGATTTTGTGTTACCAAAGATAATGCACACACACACACACTATATATATATATAAATCCAGAAATGACTAATGGAAGTAGCATTAATTTTTTTTAGGTTGTTCAATTTTTCGCAACCAGTCAGTGGACTGACTGAGGAGTAAACCTATCAAGAACAAACCTATAAAGACTACTGGAAACAGCTGTAAGTAAAATTCACTGCAATAAAGGAAAAAATATGTAATGACCATTATTTATGCCTTGTCTTGTATATCACTCAATGTAAAAAGAACATAACTAGAGCAGAACCACGGATTTACTGTATAGAATGGTGATGAATTATAACATTGGATTCTATCACATGAATACACAATGTTCTTTACTAACCTTAACAATATTGTTAGTGTAGTGTACTAACAGAGAGCTTATGAAGTATTTTTTCCTGGATTGTTAATCATTCACAAATAACTCCCTCCCTCCCTCCCCCTCTCTGTATATATATATATATATATATATATATATAGAGAGAGAGAGAGAGAGAGAGATAGAGAGAGAGACGTTTATTTCAAGTACCAATGATGACCAAGCTTTGGAATGTATTCAGGTGATATTGGCAGATTCTAAACATTCTCAACACTGCAAATCATTTTTGACATATGATAAAAATTTTAAATAATTGCATGTGAAAAATAAAACCTTACTTATAGATACTTCAGTTCAGTTAAGTACTCATAGTATCCTTTTAGGATGTCATCCTTTTATCATAATAGATGCTATTTCATAATCTTTACTACCGTTAGCAACATTGAATATATAAATTAAAAAAAAAAAAGAAAAAAGGAAAATGTCTACCTGAAAATATATTGAGTGTCATTTGCTCTTTCCTGCTGTGACTCCAATCAAAATAATATAATTCTAAGAAGTAGAAATGGAAATTAATATTCGGTGGTTAAAGCAGAACCAATTACATTAAATAGAAAGTGTTGCATGCAAAAATATTCTGTAGCTTTTTCTGGGATTAGACAAGCTTTAATATTATTAAAGATGGTATTGGCACCATGCCTACATGCCCTGAAATGCCTGGCTAGAAAATTTGATGGGTTCCTTCATGAATTTCTCATTCATTTAGATATTTCTACTTAAAAGTAAAGCAGCCCAATTTTCCATTGCACTGCTGCAGTAAAAGCGTTATGTAGTAAAGTTATCTTCAAGTTGTCTCTTTTACTTACTACCTCGCGATGTGGTTTTTGGTTTTTGCTTTCTATGTATATGCTCCTCTCTGTCTTTTAAACTCAGTATCTCTTTGTTTCTGTCTTTCTATCTCTTTTTTTTTCTTTCTTCTTCTTTTAACTAAAGTTAGTGCTTTGGCTTTTAGCCAATTTCCACCACACCTTTTCATCTTATTTCAGGTTAAACTTGTCAAGCTTCGAAGAGGGAGTAGAAAGCATTGTGCAGATAATTGCTCTGAGAGATCTTATCGTTAATTCCCCTGCAGACTGTCTCATGGTCTGTGATGAGGATTCTTTTATTAGCAACTTAGCATTCTGTTGCATCAGTCTGTGACAACTATCCAACAGATAACTAAGATTGGGTTAAAATGATATGTGCAAACCCCATGAGATGTCATGTCTTGATGCACTTAATTGACATTCTACCTATATATTCCTATTTGATCACTTCACCAACATATTCTACAAGTCAAAAGAAGAAAATTAACCAAGAAAGAAAGAAAAAATAAGAAAAAGAAAAGAAATTTTCCAGATATTTTTCTGAATTTCCTTGATGCATTTCAAAGACATAAATATTTAGAGAATATATACGTAAATATTTAGCTTGCTTTCATTTATAAACAACTAATCTTTTTAATAGTAATAATAATGTTTTACTGGTACAAGGCCACAAATGTATACAAAAATGTGTGTAGATGATTTTAATAAAATACAATGTCTTACTGGTACATTTTATATAGACTCCAGAGTAAAAAGAAGTACACATGATCTCCATGGAATCTGAATAAGCGAAGAGCAAAGTTAAATATTGTATTGCCTTGTGCTCAACTGTTTATGCTATTCTGTGCTTGTACAAAGACCAGCATGACAGTTATGATGCTTCAGGTTCAATCTCACAATGTGATATCTTGATCAAGTATCTTTTACTGTAATCTCAGGTCAACCCAACATTTGTGAGTGAAATTGGGTGGTCAGAAACTGTGTGGAAGCTTGTTGAATGGAGAATACCCATAATTCAATGGTCCGACTTTCTCACATATGCCATACCATTTCAGCCTGAAAGTGTTTGTGGAATATGCAGCCACTTACACATTAATTTAATGAGTCTAGGACATTGACCAAACAACCGAATGCCCATATTTGAAATCAATGGTGGGTGGGTCTTTAACATTTTTATATTAATCATAATAATTGTTGTCGTTATTAGTTGAAGATTCATCTCTTTACACTTTAATTTCAAATCCTATTGGGTTTGACTTAATTTATCATCTCTTCACTGAAGGTTTATGAACTGGTGGCGAGGTTATTGAGCTTACAATTATAAATTTGTAGGTTTGACTTCTGGACAAGATGGGCAAAACAATTTTTCATTACACCTCTTCCTCTCAGCTAAAAATGAATTGTGTCTGCTTCTGAGTGATGCCTTGCTGACTAGCAGCCCAAAATATTCAAAGTGCAAGATGTCAATGACTTTTGATGGCTACACCACACTTGTGGATAATAATGATTTGGTATTAAATTGAATTCTTCCTCCAATAAAAAGTGTGGCCTTGTACCTATGCAAAATTTAATAATTAACTATACTACTAATGTCACTGTTAGTATTATCAATTATTAGATAATGATTATTATATAACAAGATGACTTCAAACCATTCCTGTTTGGATTAGCGACTTGTTAATGCTTTTTTTAATATAAATGAAATGTTGAGCTTTTATTTTATTAATATATCCAAAAGCATGCTGGTCAAAATTTGAAATTTTTATATTCTGGTGGGTAAAAGTATTGGTTTCCTGTTTTTACCTTTTTAAAAAATATTCTGCTTTATCTTCTTGCAGAATCTTTGGCAGTGTTGTTACTACGAAAATAATGGGTAATGACTTCGTTAATAGTGTTAGCTACCTCCTTTCTTGGTGGAGGAGGAATATTTCATTGTTTTGAATGCTTCTAAGAATTTTCAATTGACAACTAGAGCAGACACTGGTAGAAGCACTTGCACACATACTAGAAAATATTATGAATATATCAAATACAGAGAACAATACACGTATATATTAGAAAATAAAAAAAAATATCAAATACAAAGAACAATACTATCATAGGCATATATACATATCAAATGTATATAGGAATACTATCACACAAAATAATAGGAAAATAAGACATATGAATTAAATAGGGTCAGTAACACAACACATATAATAGAAAATGACTCATTTGTAAGCAGACACAAACAGTAACATGATCACACTTATAATAGAGAATAAAACAATTTATATAAAACATAGAAGGTATCACAGTCACACATAACAAAAAGTAACACAAGCACATCAAACAAGGACAGCAAAGTTCAGAAATATATCAAACAGAAATGATAATACATGTGCCACATAATACTTTGGGTATATGTGACTACATGTCTAACAACAACAAAGGCCACGATGGAACCATCGGGTGACTGCCTGACCTGCTGGCAGTAGCTGTAAAATATCTCTCAATTTACGTCCCATCATCATAAAAAAAAGAGCATATTGGATATTACATTATATACGAAGAAATTAAGATGGAATATCTATTGTTGGAATGGCTTAGATCATAAATCTGTCCTATCAGGATTTTTACCTTTACTGTTATTAAACAGTGACAATAAAACAGTTGTTTTTAAAAACACGCAACTTCAGTTAATTAATTCTACTTTGACCCATCTCTGCACATATCAGTGAATGCATTGCTTGATGCTGTAACATAAAAATGAATCATTCTTTTCTGGCTGTGAAAGGCAGATTTGTTTTTCATAGCTAATGATACAAAACACAGAAATGCATGTCATTCACAATCCAACATGTTTTCACCCATGTTGTATAGCAAGAGAATTTTCTTCTGAGATTATTTATGCAGCAAAAGGTCTTTCCACGTCCGAATGTACTTAGAGTGAAATATGTCTTAACACGAATATATAAAGAAAAATAGCAGTAACAAACTCGAGGACTCTCAGAGTAAAAATATTTTGCAACATGATAGCTTCATGTAAACGGTTCAATTTAAACATAATGGAGAAAAATATTTGAAGAAAATCGTCAGTACATCAATATGGAGGAAGGGATTACACTTCCAAAAAGACATTGCAGAAGAAACTGAAGAATAAATTACTAATTTTAGATGTAATGTGTCTACTGTAAGATAAGGTTACTTGGAAACCCGCCTAGAGAAGATTTACAACAAATCATAAAAGAAATAAGATCAGTCATCAACCTCTTATGAATTAGTTGGTGTTTACATGTTATTTAATCCTGAACAAGTTGCTAAAAAAATACCATTGCAACATGAGTATCTGATAGATAAACATTTGTGCAGCTGAAATGAAGAAAATGATTTGTTAAGACAAGGGTAACAACAGTAGGTTTGCTGTTATCTTTATGAAGGGGGCTTCTGAATGTAAGCATGGAGACATCTCGGAGTGAACACACGTTACCAGATATGTCAACCTGAGAATAATGACAATGGAGAGGAAGAACATGTAGCAGAGCAAGATGATTTATGATTTCAAATTATAAATCTACTAAACAGATTTAACGAATTAAAGGTTAGGTTATTCAGAAAAAGGTTAGTGTTTATCTTCATTATTTAGTGTTTCACAAAACTGGGATCCCGAGCAGATCCATCCAAAACAATCACCACCTCATTTAATCCAACATCTTAGTAAGATTCCGATGTGGCTGCAGTCTGTCTGATGGTCATATTGAAAGGCTACTTATCAGAACCTGGTCTATCAGTCAAAAGTTCATTCTGATCATTCCTGCATGCTTTAACCTTTGAGCAATTATTGTAGAAGGTAGGTGCATGTTTACAGCAGTGCTTGGAAGGAAGGTGTGTAGCATGTGATCATCGCATTGACCATGACAGAAAGCTGAGCAGAGAATCTGCATCAAATTTCACCAAAAGCTAGGTGATACCAGCTCAGAGGCCTACAAAGTTTTCAAAAAAGTTTTCGTCATTCCCAACACAATCATGGAGATCTTGTGCAACTGAAACCTGAGTGTTGTTTTGGTCAGCTTAAAGCAGTTTTGGCACAAACTTGGCAAACATGCGTCTTATACCCAAATCTTCAGTAATATTGCACTGAACTGAACTGTAACTAATCTGCACATTCTCTGATAACTCATGGATGGTGATCCAACGATTTCCCCTCACAGCTGCGATGTTTTTCTCAGTTCTGTTGATTGCAGGTCTCCCAGAACATTCGTCAATATCGACATTTTTCTGATCATCTAGGACACATCTGAATCACTCATACTTGCATGCATCTCATACACCCCTCTCCATACACTTTCTGCAACTTTTCATAGGCCTCTGAGCAGGTATCACTGTGACATTTTCTGTCATGGTCAATGCGACGATCACAAGCTACACACCTTCCTTCGAAGCTCTGCTGTAAACAGCGGAAGTATGCTAGAATGTTAAAACTTAGTGCACATGCACTGCAAATTTCAAGGTCACTCTTTGTCCAGCGGCTTCACTCTGCGTGCTTTAGCTTCATTAGTAGGGTGGCAGTCCGGATACTTATTGATCAGACCTCATATATAAATAATAATAATAATAACAAAATGGGACAATAAAGCTAAGGCATTGAAGTAGTTGTATACTGTCAACTTAATGTGACAGTCTCCTGAAGGGAATAATACTACTGTTGGTTAGACCTAGGAAGCTGCACTGCTTCCTGTCGGCCTTGACGCATTTCCTGTGTTCTTATGTTTACAAGGGGGAGACAAGCACCTCCACCCAGCTAAGCCTGCACCCAGAGGGGACTGTCACATTAAGTTGACAGCATACAACTACTTCATCGTATCACTACTGCATAAATCTCTCTGAGAGATTTAGAAATGTATTATTTCTAAAAAAGCTAAGGCAGTGTGAAATTTCTCAGACATTTATAAAGAGAAAGATAGTTTTACATCTATGTCAGGGAAATGAGGGATATCCCATCATCAGAGACACTATGAGAGAGTTAAATAGAAGGGAATAGTAGAGTTCAATATAGGAATTTATTTTGGAAAGGGAGAGATATAGGAAGTATAAAGGGAAATATGAGAACAAAAATAAAATAATATATTGGATGTTACAATATACATATATATATATATATATATATATATATATATATATGCGTGTAGGGAGAGAGAGATTATTGTATCTCCTTATATCATTCTCAAAGCTATGTTTTATTATAGAGATCGCATTTTGTTTTTAATTTGGGACATTGTAGATATCTCTACTTGCAGATCATAATACGTAGATATTTTCTCCACCATTTGTCAAGAGATATTGTCATCTGTTGGGATTAATAAATCGATTAGGAAGCAGTTATTTTTTTATTTGTCTATTTATTTATTTTTTGGGCTGACTTTAACAATAATATCAATACTTGCCTTAAACTCCACATATGTACGAAATGACAAATTCCAGAGTTTAGTCACTTAGTCATTATCTGAAATGTTTTGTGGAATGTGTTTGTATTACTTCGTTTTTGTGGGTATTTCTGAATACTGATATGGTTTCTATTGGTTGATATCTCGAAGTCTGCCATGTCTGTATTTGTACATTCTCCTTTTTGACTCAGACTAATTAACCAGAGAAAATTTGTTTGTTTTGTTACAATCTCCACATATTTTGTTTATACTCTGCTTCATTTCACATTCTAGCCGTGTACAAAACCCTTTTAATTTCATCTTTGAGCCTTGCACTTCTCAGCTAATACTGAAAATATTCTCGACATCACTTCTTCTTTATGTAAGAGTTTTACTTGACAACATTTAAACATGACATTTTGTAACCTCATTTTAAATTTCCTAATTTATTTTGTTTTACCATATTACTTACATCTGTGTATTATTTATCAGAGTACAGAAATATTTTTAGCTATTTCTGTTAGTTTCCCTTTATTATTTACTCGATATTTTGTAGTTCTGAAGTAGTTATTTAAAAAAAAGTCTTTCTTGGGGTAAATATTTTCTGGTAGATATACTTCTGTGGCCATGCAGTGACATTTGGTGGGTGGATTTGAAACACAGTCATTATTTTCTCATCTAGTATTGCTAATACAATTACCATCTAATTGAAAATATAAATACTTTTTATTACTACCCATTATTTTATTCTGGTTGTTTTATATATATATATATATATATATATATATACACATACACACACACATATATATACACATACGATGGGCTTCTTTCGGTTTCTGTCTACCAAATCCACTCACAAGGCTATGGTGGGCCCAAGGCTATAGTAGAAGACACTTGCTCAAGGTGCCACGTAGTGGGACTGAACCTGAAACCATGTGGTTGGGAAGCAAACTTCTTACCACACTGTCAAAGGATTTTTCAGATACTTACTGGTAAAGAGACTTAGGATGTAGTGATCGACTTTTTCATGGTGTCTAAATTCTAGTCATTAATTGCTTTCTTGATGAACAGGAACAAGTTGATCTTGCATTTTGAGATGTGAGTTTATCTGAATCTACTCACAATTCTGGCTTGCTTAGGGGCAAGAGTGAAATGTGTCTTTAACTGTGTTTGCTCAGTCATTGGTTATCTTGGAATGAGAGACAAGGGAATGTAAATCTGTCAAATCTCACTAAAGTCCTGCTCTGGTCTGGTTTGGTTTGTTTGAGAGGAAAGAATGTGTGTGGGAAAGAAGAATGTGGGAGGTGAGATATGTGTTTCCTGGGTTTCCTGGGTTTCCTGGTTGCTTTAATCCTCTGTGAAGATGTTTACTACCAAAGAACCTATAACTAGAGAAAAGAGTGTGAATCTCAAGAACATTTTCTTTTGTTTTGTAATTTTGTGGTGTGGCTGTCTGCATGCCAATTGATTGATAAATAGAATGTACACGTGAAACATACACAGTTCTCTTGTAGCAGTAGCTTTATAACTTAGCAAATGGGGTTAGGATTCTAACTTTGGTCTCATTAAAGCCCTTTTGGGGTTTTTTTGTGTGTGTAGTGTCATACAATGTGAACTGTATTATTTTCTAAGATAGATTTTGTGTCTCGTATGAGTTATATAAGTGGTGGTGTTTTAGTGTCGGACGATGATTGCATAGAGTATATACTGAATGAATTGTGTTATTATTGGGAGACAATTGCAGATAATTGTGCATGTTATTTGCGATTGAGGGCTGGACATCAGTTATGTAAGGTATGTGTTGTCTTATTTCATTGCACAGTGATTGTATTGTACGTGTTGTGTAAAAGTCTTTGTTTGTGATTACATCAAGTATGCATTGCATGGGGCTTTCCACCTTTTAAAAGAGAGCACACACTTTTTATAAGTGCTGTTGAGGTGAATATGCCTTATGCTGCATGAAGGCTTTGCCTGGCAGGGTTTTCTTTTTGTTATCTCATAACATTGTGCGATCCAATATGATTTTATTCGTATATTCTTTATTATACTTAGCACTCCATTTATTAATGATAATGTTTTTACTTTCACATTCCCTGACCTGCTTATTTGAATTTCAAGAACTTTGTGCTTAAATAATATTTTCACATCTTGTGAAAGAATGTTCTGATCAAGAGAGGTCAAGATCCTTCTGGCAGAATCTTTAGTATACTGGGCAAATACTTGGCATTTAATCCGTCTTCAATCTCTGAATTCAAATTCCGCTGATGTCGACTTTGCCTTTTGTCATTTCTCGGTTGATAAAATAAGTACCAGTTAAGCACTGGGATTGATTTAATTGACTTACTCCCTCCTCCAAAATTGCTGGCCATGTGCCAACATCTGAAACCATTATTATTATTATTATTATTTATAATTTTTTTTTTTAAGGTAGCAAGCTGGCAGAATTGGTAGCACATGGGGAAAAATGTTTAGCGACATTTCGTCCATTTTTATGTCCTGAGTTCAAACCCCACCTCGATCGACTTTGCTTTTCCTCCTTTCGGAGTTGATAAATTAAGTACCAGCAAAATACTGGGGTCGATGTAATCAACTAGTCCTGCCTTGTGTCTTTAGCAGAGAGGATTATTATTATTACTATTTTATTATAACTGAATGGGTTGTCTTGTTCTTGTTAGCCTGGTGAGGCACGTCCCAGTTAGATGTAGTCTAGTTATTACCATGTATCATGTTTGGTACAACTTATCCATTTCATGGCAAAGTGTTGTCATGATATGCAGTGAACATAGCTGCCGATTCAATCACATCTATAGAAATATTCAAAATTAGTAGGGACTGGGGAAACTAATGAACTGTCTCACTGCATTGGATGCTATGTCGACACTTATTGCTAGTATCTATTTTCATTATTTCATTTTTGTGTTTATTTTATATCCTGGCATGTGTATGACGTAATTGTAAAATGTCCAATGAAACTCTGAAATCAATCCTGTTTCTTACTTCCAATCCAGAACTTTTGAGTCATAGTAAGCTTTCACTCAAGCTTAGTTCCTCTCTGTTGAGTCTTGCAGGAGTGGTTTCTCTTTCCATTCCCTTCTGTGATATATTTTGGAATTCCATTTTGATTTTGTCTTATTATTGTAAAGACAGAATCGGTGATGGGTGACAGAATCATTAGAGTGTTAAAAGAAATGTCTTGTAGTACTTCGTTACATTTAATTTCTTCCACCCCAGAAAACTGTGCCTTTATCACTTCTGGGGTCGTTAAAGTAAGACATCAACCAGGGTTTCTGTTTGATGTGAACAGACATGTTCCAAAACCTTCCAAGGATTTTAAATATTTTGCCAGTACAAGGAGTTTTCTTTTGGAAAATTTCCAGTGAGTAGCTTCCTGAGTGAATGTCTGCACTCATACAAACGAAAACATGTGTGTCATTTTTACCCATTTTTTTTTGTTTTTGCTAATATCCGAAACAAAATGACTTCTTGGAAGAGGAACATGCCCTGATAAAAGGTAAAAATGGTAAAAATAATCATAACTACACGGAGAAAAAAATTGATAAAATAAGAAAATATTAATCTTCAAACGCAATTAGTTGATTCTACACAATTGGAAGCAATCAAGCTCGATCTCTGACCCCATTATCTTGCTTGTTTCCTCCCCTCAGTCTTAGAAACACTGAAAATGGATCATGGACGCTGCACTTCTACTGACCAAAAAAATAAAATCATTCTAAAACCGACTAAAGAAAGTTCTAGTCATGTACTCATACTAGGGTAGAGATAATCGACTGACCCCTTCACTCAATGACGAATCCTTTAGCCTGTGTTAGAAATCATTATTACTATAATAGGGCTGTACTTAAACATGGTTGAGGTAAGCTTGCATAAAAATGAATTTTGGATGTAATGTCAATTCCCAGTCGGAACCATTTCACTTCACTTATGTTGCTAATGCTCTTTCATAAAAGCAAAATGAGTGTTTTTACTGGTATAAATATTTTCAAAGTATACATGTTAGATATAATATATGGTCTCTGAAATATAGCCATTAGGGAGTTTAAGCACATTAACATTTTTCTATAGAGAAAACTGCATTACTTATCCTAATATAGTTCTGTGTGTGCCTTCGGTTATACATATGTCTATGTTTGTGTGTATATAAATAGGCATATATGTGCGTGTGTGTGTGGACATATGTGATATGAAGCCACACACACACTTCTCCTTCTCCCTCCTCTGTCGCATTTCATTCTTTGATGACAAATCTTAAAAGACACTCCAATGTCATTATTCTTACACTTGGGACTCCGTTCTGGATTTTGAAAATGTATGAACAATGATAATTACATCTGAAAATATTTGAATATTTCCTGAATGTGTGTACGCACGCATGTGTGTGTGTGTGTGTGTGTGTGTGTGTGTGCGCGATGTGTTTGCTTGCGTGTGTACATGAAAGCGAGAGAGAGAGAGAGAGAGAGAGAGAGAGAGAGAGAGAGAAAGAGGGTGAGAGAGGAGGGGAAGCAAGAGGTGAGAGTAAAACAAGAAAGTTATTGCGAAAGAAAAGAAAAAGCATAATAACCGAACATGAAGAATAACAACAATCGCAACAACACCAACAACAAATGACAAACAGAAATCACTTAACTGTCAAGAGAAAAATAACTGCTGTAATCAATTGGTCTTAATTCTTTCATCAATAGGGAATAATTATCAATTGTTTATAGCTAGAACTGTTCCTAAGATTTTTGTTTTCTATTGTTCAATGAATTTCATTGCTTCTATCTGGTGATAAACAGAAACAGCAGCTACAGCAACAACAATAAATAATTAGAAAAACAAAATAAAAATAACAACAACAACAATGTAATAATGATAATGATAATAATAATAATAATAATAATAATAATAATAATAATAATGATAATAGGAATAATAAATGAGTGAATATTCACCCAAAGGAAAGTAATAAAGTAGAAAATATGCTTTGGTTTAGTTTTTACAAGATGTATTTTGTTTTATAAAGAAAAATCACATTTTCCTTTGTGCCTTGACGAAAATTGACATTTCTTCTCAGCTTTTCTTTTTGCAATTTGTTTTATGACATTGTTCCGGAATTTGCATACAAACATATATATACTGTAGTGTGTAAATATTTCTAGTAGGATTTTCATTGATGTCAATGGATATAATTTATACAAATCATTCGTTCCAAACAAGGAAAACCATGTTTCATTAGTTGTTTATTTGGCTGATTTCTTTCAAAAGGGAATTTTCACGAAAGCTTTTATGAAAGAAATTCATTGAATTACTGGATCGACATTTTGAAGTTATTTAAAAGATGCTCGCCCAAGTTTTGTAAGTGTAATTCGAAAGATGAAAACGGCACAGAAACATGCCGAGTGAACCAGAGATCCAATTCATAATTACAAACATTCACACAGGTCCATACTCCACCTACTTAAAATATACTTCAAGAGTACAAGCGTCTGTGGAATATTACGCTTATTAATTACAATATACTTGTATTGTGTGGAGGCACAATGGCCCAGTGGTTAGGGCAGCGGACTCACGGTCATAGGATCGCTGTTTCGATTCCCAGACCGGGTGTTGTGAGTGTTTATGGAGCAAAAACACCCTGCTGTACTCTTTCACTACAACTTTCTCTCACTCTTACTTCCTGTTTCTGTTGTGGGTCAGCCTTGTCACACTGTGTCACGCTGAATATCCCCGAGAACTACGTTAAGGGTTTATGAGTCTGTGGAGTACTCAGCCACTTGCACGTTAATTTCATGAGCAGGCTGTTCCATTGATCGGATCAACTGGAACCCTCGACGTCATAAGCGACGGAGTGCCAACAACAACTTGTTGCGTGGTTTAATGGTTGGGGTGTTGCATTCATGATAAGATTGTTGTTTCGATTTCTAGACCATGTAGTAAGCTGTTTCATAAGCAAAACACTTCATTTACCCCCAATGAGTAATCCTGAGATGGATTAACATCTCATCCAGTGGGGATCTCATATATATCAGCACTGTCCAAGCGTGTTCATTGCCAGAGCAGCTGTCTGGCTTCCGTGCTAGTGGCCCGTAAATAGCACCATTTGAGTGCAATCGTTATCAGTGTCACCTTCTAGCACTTGTGCTGGTGGCACGTTAGAAAATCATTAGAGCGAGGTCATTGCCAATGTTGCTGGACTGGCTCCCATGCAGGTGGCACGTAAAAAACACCTTTTTGAACGTGGCTGTTGCCAGTACCGTATGACTGGCCCTTGTGCCGGTGGCACGTAAAAGCACCCACTACACTCATGGAGTGGTTGGCGTTAGGAAGGGCATCCAGCTGTAGAATCTCTGTCAGATCAGATTGGAGCCTGGTGTAGCCTTCTGGCTTGCCAGTCCTCAGTCAAATTGTCCAACCCATGCTAGCATGGAAAGTGGACGTTAAACGATGATGATGATGATGATGATATATATATACCCACGCACACACACACACATATATATATATATATATATATATATACACACACACACACACACGTTGCTCCAGTTCACTCAGCTGTAGAAATGAGTTGCAGCATCACTGGTACCAAGCTGCCTTGCCCTTAGCCTTTCTCTTGGATAACATCAATGGCATGGAGAGGGGAGGCTGGTAGGCATGTGTGGCTGCTGATCTTCCATAAACAACCTTACCCAGACTTGTGCCTCAGAGGGTAACTTTCTAGGTGCAACCCCATGGTCATGCATGAATGAAGGGGGGGGGGGTCTTTACTTTTACCCTTTATATACCACAGAATCCAAGAAACCCAGTGATGTGAGCCGGTGGCTCGAGAAGGACTTTTGGTTGTACTTACACTTTGTACAAGATGGACTGTACTTTGAATTAGAAACCTTAGTCTTCTGTCTCTCGTTCTCATACACACGCACGCATATATATGCACACAAAGTCTTGTGTTGAGTGTTCCGGAGATTTATGTGGAGAGGACAAGTATATATTGGATACTGAGTTGCTTACACTCAATAAATACTTCGGTTGACCGAACAACGGGAACCCCAACCTCTGGAACCTCTATGAGTGGATTTGGTTGATGGAAACTGAAAGAAGCTTGTCGTATATATATATATATATATATTTGTGTGTGTGTGTCTGTGTCCATCACCACTTGACAGCCGGTGTTGGTGTATTTATGTGCCTGTAACTTAGCAGTTCAGTAAAAGAGACTGATAGAATAAGTACTAAGCTTAACAAAAGTCCTGGTTTCGAGTTGTTTGACTAAAACGCCTCAAGATGGTGCTCCAGCATGGCCGCAGTCAAATGACTGAAACCAGTAAAAGAATAAAAGTATATATATATATAAACAATTGTAGCGTGGAAGGTGCTTATAAGGCATTTAAGAAACACATGGAATTTTGTCAGTGAACAGGTTGCGGCAAATTAAATTTAAATGTTGGAGTGAATCTAACGGTTTTTGTGTGTTTCTTAAATGGCTTATAAACACCTTCCACGCTGCAATTGCTTTCGTTCCAGCACACAATCTCAGATCAGGTCATTTGCTATGCAAGTACATCTCCGTAATATATATGTATATATACACACATACATGCACGCACATGCAATGGGCTTCTTTGAGTTTCTGCCTAATAAATTAACTCGCAAGGCCTTGGTCAGTCTGAGGTTATAGTAAAAGACACTTGCCCAAGTTTCCATGCAGTGGGACTGAACCCAGAACCATGTGGTTGGGAGGATTTTTCTTCTTTTTCATTTTGAAGAATAGAAATTTATTCTATTGTTTATTATTGTTTATATTTCGAATTACATATATATGGGGCACCAAGATCTGTTAAGTGCTTAGAAGGATCTTAATTCAGCCCTGGTTATAATGACAATGTATGTATGACTCTGCTAGCGACATATTCTCTTCCTCCTTACATGTGGCACATACATTACTAATTGGACTATGTTAACATTTCATTCTCCTCTTTAATTATATAAGAATGAACTAGAAATATCCTTCCCGAGCTATTAATTTGTCTTTCTCTGGAAGAATGTGTCATTCAGAAGCGGAATAGCCTTTCATTATGAACAAGACTATTGAGCAAGCTCGTTAATAATGTAGTCTTTTGGAATTAGACTCATAGTAATATAATACTGAACTTCTCTGGAGATTTTGTTTTATGGCACGTTTAAGGGATATAATCTCACCAGAACTAAACTTTCAATGTCTAAGATTTCTACAACTACTTAATGTTGTTTTTGAAATATTCGCTAAGTTGTTTGTCCTTCAATAAATTAAGACATCCAATTAAGATGTCAGAAGCAATTGACTTGGGAATAGATAGAACTTCATAATCAGAGACATTTTACCAAATTTCCTTCGATATGTGGACTAATGGTTCTAAATTTCAATTCTTCTTGACATGAAAAAGGAAAAAAAAAAAACAAACAATACTAACTGTAAACAATTCTAACAAGTCGATAGAGATTAGTCAGTGGTAAGTCAAATCTCGAATTTTAATTAAATTATTCAATTAATCATAAGAAACAAATTAAAGTTTTCTTTAAATTGCATATTTTGACTTTCTTGGATATTAAAAACAAGTTCATAACCAAGATTACTCGTTTGGTTTATACAACAGAACTAATGCAACATTTTCATTTTATGGTGAGTTGTCATTGTTTAGATGTTAACTATTTTAATGTTTTCAGGCTTGAGTTCTCCCTTTCCTTTCATTTTCTGAGTCTCTGTGTGTGCACAGGTGAATATAAATATAAATATAAATATATATATATATATATATATATATATATATATATATATATATATATATATATATACACACACACATTCACACGAGAGGGTGCTGAGAAGTCACTGGCTTTGGGTAAAAGAAAATACTGGAGGATCAGTTAATGATCATTTATACACCATATTCCCCTCTCAGATTCATTCACTTATTGCAGTGGTCTTTCGGTTTTTCTAAGCCCTGTAAAAGAACTCGAAAGGTTGACCCTTCAACCATACCTTTTAGTGACACCCTTAAAGCCAGGAAGTTTTCAGTCCCCCTCATATATATAATGGAGAACTCTGCTTATTAACTAGCAGGGAATTATTTAACAAACTAAAAGAAAACAGTTATTTCAGGTTAGATGTCTTGGAATCTTTATAAATTCCAGTTTAGAGTGGGGTTTTTTTTTCATCAAAATGCGGTTTCAAGGATTCTTTTATTATTTCAAGTATATGCTTCAGTCACAAATCTGATTCAATGCAACATTTCAATTTACTGCTAGGAACAATATTTTCTGCAAATTATAAGTTTAATCCAGCGTCAAATAAATTTTGTCAATTTTAGTATCCTTTCATGATGTTGAACGAGAAGAAAGGTGAATAAGAAAACTAGCTTCAATATATTCAGGTCATTTGAATGCGGTGATCTGGCAGAATCATTAACACACTGGACAAAATGCTTAGTGGTATTCCGTAAGACTTGCCAAACAACAGACACTTGAACATTAAATGTTCAAAATAATAATTTTTCTATCGTCTTGGCCTGACAGTCCTTACCGTTTGTTTTCACTGTTCTGTCTTGTTTTTTACTGTCTTTTACTGTCTTGTTCTTGTTTACACTTTCACCCTCCGCAAAAAATTCCAAATTTTATTTAATTTGCTTTGCGGGAAGGACTGTTCCAGCGAAGTCACGTATTGTCCTTGCCTTCGAAACGCGGAGTAGATGGAACAGGGACAACTGAAGAAGGGAAATATTCTTTATGTTGCATGTCTCGTTTCTCTGTTTGTTTTTTTCGTGGTTCGAAAAAAAAGTTCGTTTTCTATCTTCGTCTTTATGTTTTCGTTTCTCATTGTGTTTAACGTTTTTTGTGATGTCCTGTACCCATTTATGCATGTATGTATACATATAGATGTAGGTATGTGCATATTTGTATGGATATATGTGGAGGCGCAATGGCCCAGTGGTTAGGGCAGCGGACTCGCGGTCATACGATCGCGGTTTCGATTCCCAGACCGGGCGTTGTGAGTGTTTATTGAGCGAAAACACTTAAAGCTCCACGAGGCTCCGGTAGGGGATGGTGGCGAACCCTGCTGTACTATTTCACCACAACTTTCTCTCACTCTTACTTCCTGTTTCTGTTGTGCCTGTAATTCAAAGGGTCAGCCTTGTCACATTGTGTCACGCTGAATATCCCCGAGAACTACGTTAAGGGTACACGTGTCTGTGGAGTGCTCAGCCACTTGCACTGAAAATATTGACAGAATGATTTCTTAAAAATAACATATTTCCAAAGAAACATTTAGGAATGGTGAACTTGGTGCACCAGCATGACCGCAGCCACTTGGCTGAAACACATAAATAAAAAAATAAATAAATAAAAATATGTTTGAGTTACTTGAACCTTAAGGGTTAAAATCTGTAGATTATCAGTTAAATTTCCTTGCATCGTTTAATTACTACCCTTTACGTTATCCAGTCAATTCGTCGACGGTAATTTGTCATAGTTTAATCTGTCCCCAGGTCAATTCGTCGTCAATTAATTTGTCGAGATCATAGGAAAAATGGAAGAACGAATATCTGAATTAAAAATATTAGTATTCGTTTTGAATACTAATATTGAATCTGCCATCCCGTTGTCATACTGCAGAAACGTTTCAACAATGTCAAGGTAGGACTATTCAGTTGGAATGGAAAACCCAACGTTTGTAAGTAGGGTGGCAGGATAGTCGGAATCAGCTGGCCTCCATCGTCTAATATGCCTATTAAGCTGTGCAAACGGAGGTATTTGCGACAATGTACAGTGATTTAAATTCTGAACTTCACTAGCAATAATTGAGCGAAGGGCATCACGAGACGAAATAGATTTAACTTTAATATTTGAAACTATTATCCTTGCATTTACCTCTGCAGCAGTCGAAGCGTGATTATGGATCCCAATCTTCTTAAGCTCCTTGTCTTGCACATACGATTTTCGCATCTCCAGTATATTTTCATTCTGATGATTTTTTGTGTATATGTATAATTTTCTTGATCAACCATTTTGATTTTTCCTTTCCCTGAAGTTATGATCTTGCAGATAGTCATGTTGATGGGTAAGCGTATTGAATATATTGAATTCGTTTCGCTTGAAAATCTTTGTTCGTAAACTGTTCAGTGCAAATACTTAAGAGAGGGAGAGGGGTGGTGTTTAAAGAAAGGAAAAATATCTAAAACTGTCCAACGTCAATTTCAATTCAAAAATGATTGTTCTAAACTTTCCCTAGGAAATCATATTTAAGAGTATTTTGGGACGAATTTACCTGGGGATTAATTGATCAACGACGAATTGACCGGGGTCAAATTAACAGGGCATGAATTGTCCTAGCACCCGCTTTACATTCTCAAACATGGAGTTAATCTTTGCTTATCACCCACCGAGGTACGATAGAAAATAAAGTACCAGTCTACTACCGATGGTCGGTATAATCTAATATGCACTGTTCACCAGATTTGAATCTGTGCAAAAGTTAGAAATCAGTATTAAATGTAAACAGGGTAACGGATTGGCAGAATAAAGTGCTTAATTTTGATTCTTTGATTACTTAGTTCAAATCTCGAGAAAACTTGTATCAGTAGCATACTTGATCAAATTATTCGACTATTCCTCCCATTCAAAAATTTTCTGGATATATGCCAGTTGTGTAAATCAATATTAGATGTAAGCTACAGTGTATTAGTTCTGATGATTAGTTAATTTTCATTTCTCATATGGATAAGCTTGTACAATTTTAGAGCAATACTAGTGAATGCTTATGTTTATTCAGATGAATGGTGATTATATCAGATGTGTAAAATGGCATTGGTGTAAAAAAATTTAATATATAGTGATTAAGGCGGCGAGCTGGCAGAATCGTTAACACACCTGGCAAAATGCTTAGTGGCATTTTGTCCGTCATTACGTTCTGAGTTCAAATTCCACCGAGGTTGACTTTGCCTTTTATCCCTCGATAAAATAAGTAGCAGTTGAGCACTGGAGTTGATGCAACTGACTTACCCCTCCCTTGAATTTGCTGGCCTTGTGCCGAAATTTGAAATCAATATATGTAATGGCTTAAGGCGGCGAGCTGGCAGAATCGTTAGCGCACCGGGGAAAAAGCTTAGCGGCATTTCGTCCGTCTTTACGTTCTGAGTTCAAATACCACTATAAGCAGTTGTTTATGATTAAAGTCAATAAAATGCTTAGCATTAAATCAGTTATATAGAGGTTGATTTTTTTCTTTTTTTTCGTTTACAGTAGAAATGCATATGCAGTCAAACAGAATGCTGAACGATTCAAATTTGCGCGTAGATAACTTACAGCAACTTCCCAACCTAATATCTGTGGAACATCCAAGACCTGTAAACAAAATGTTGGGAACCCTAATTGTAGTAATGGGATCTGTGAACTGAATTCAAAATTTGCTTTCAAACACTGTGTCCGTGGAAAAATTCATTAAAGTGAAAGTGATCCCTGCTAGAGAAAGGGGGTCACTGATCTAAGGTAAAATAAATGAACAAGTTTAGCTTTAACTTGTGTTTGGAACATTAGCATTTTAATGTTTCTGAAGCTACAAGAATATATATTTTTGTAGATTTCTAACAAATAGTTCAATAAACAAAGTTTAGTGCTTTATAAATTAATGTAATCTTAGTTCAATCGAATTTCAAAGCAGCCCAAGGCAACTGTACCCAAACTATCTATATATCTATGTACTTGAAACATTTATTTGTCTTGCAGTTGAAAGACACAAGTAAAAGATATTTGTATTGAATTAAGTTACAAAGAAACCGGTAACGCACTACGTACTTAAAACATCTTGTGTAAGTATCAAGCCGAAATGTCTGTAAATTCAAAGTATTTCCCTTCGCTCTATAGATAATCTATAGCAACGTGCATCGTCGAGTTTAGGTTTTCCCTATACTTCGGTCTATGACATAATTTTCGAATACGACAGAAAAAAAAAATCTATATTCTTTTGCAGAAATCTTCTAAGGGGCTGAGAGCATTATAAATTAAAATAATGCCATGTTATCTTTCTTACTGCACGCTACTAAACTAAAATACATATTATATACCTGGGATACTACGTGATTGTTAAATGGGAATATATCTAAATCAAAAGTAGAAAATTCTTCAGCTCGACAATTATAGATTTTTAAAAATTAAAGTAGGTTATATAAACCAGGAAAATAGACACCGTAAGACACGAGGTATAAATATTAATTTGAAATGTCTATGAATTCAAATAAATCACTTCTCTTTGCACGTAGACAAACTGCAGCAATTTATATCGACAAGTTTGTTGAACCTGTACTTGGAGTCATAAATTTTAGATATTTCGATAAGTACGCCAAGTGTGTATTTTCGTTAGCAGAATTCGTCGAAATAGCTTAAAAACCGAATGTTGTAGGGTATTATAAATTAATATAATTGTTTGCAGTCCAACTGAACTTAGAAGAACTTTACTCGTATTTATTAATACTAGTGGCATCCGTGGAAATTCCACGGAATGAAAAAATTTAAGAGGAACTATTTAAGAATGAAAGGATGATTTGCATTTCTATAGCATTCATAGTAGCTTTCTTTAAATATTCTTGATGTTCATCTACATTCATTTCCTCACGTCTCCATCAGTGTTGTCTTTTTCCTCTTTGTATTATATTTTCATTCTGTTCCTCTCTGATCCGTGCACTATATCTGCGCATCTTTTCTCGGGCAGTTTGCAATCGTGTTTCATGTGAATCCAGAGTTTAGGCCAAATTAACACTTATAAACAAATACCAATTTTGTAAGCAAGCAGATGGTAAATAATTGCACCTATGCGTATGCGAAGGTCACTATAAAAAAAAAATTAGTTCAATAAAAAATAATTTTCGATATCAACACACCACAAATAAAAGATTTGAATCAAGTTATGCGGACCCACAAAACGGTCAGCTTAAATCGTGAATTGTAAATAGGAAGTTGAGGTTTCTGCAAATTAATACCTTTTCTCTTTGTATGGAGACAGAGACGAAAGCAAAGAGCATCAACAGGCTGAGATTTAACCAATATTTGAAACTAGAAATTTTTAATAAATATTTGCTAAAATACAGCGAGAATTATTTCCTTTTGCACAATTCTATCAGAGAACTTAATAAACGAATAGCGCAGAGCGATATAAACTCACACGCATATATATATATATATATATATATATATATATATATATATATATAAAAAAGATTCAGCACGGAGAAAGCGAGAGCAGTAAGCTGTGTCCGACACCCTCTTAAAAATGTGGATATACTTGAAACGGTAAGCTTGCTCTATTTTTTGTAATATACACGTTTATTTTACCGTAGACCGTTGGGTGAAGGTAAAGTGCGTCCACACTGTTTAGGGTTAGTTTTAGGCTTAAGTGATGTGCACGCGTTTTATCTTCGTCCATAACCATCATAGAAATACGAACATCTCCGAGAAACAGTTAATTTGCCCTAATTTTTATTGCATGATTCGGAATAGACTTAATGAACAGATACCTCGCCACATACTGCTTGAGGTACTTACACCTCATCCCAGGTATCCGAACAATTTCTTTCTCACCTCTACAAAATTTTTCAACAGTCGAATACCTTGATTGTCAGGATCAACAAAATATTCACTGTGGTTGATCTGGTTAAACCCATACCATATTCCACAATTATCACGTATGTCTGTCAACAGTCACTAAAAATCATTGAACCCGGTTGAACATGACGAATAAGAAGAAGAATAACAGTTGCGGCATCCCTTGACTCGCCCTCATCACAATCGGAAGATAAAAGCACCATGAATGTTTTGTTTTTTTTTTTCGAAATTCTTTCAATTCCACCGAACAATTATACCGCTTTTACACGTTGTCCCCGGTTGTATTTGTGGCGAACGATAACTGTTTCAGCAATTTCGACTTCAACGCCTGGACCTCCAATTCTGTCTGCTACCTGTTCCGGAAAGACTTCCGTCTATCCCCCCCGCCCCTATCATTTTCTCCCAAATTTGTTTATTTTGTAATTTTTTTTTTTTCCAAAAATTCCCGTTTTCGAATACCTAGGTTCTGGAAAATTGCCAAAAGTCGGCATTGTGAAATTCCCCCCCCCCCCCAACTTCTTCAATTTTGACTTTTTCCCCCAACACTAACACTAAAACCGTAACTACAGAAATGTTTTGATATTTTTGCCCGAATCATGATGTCCGTATTTTTCGGCATATTTAGAAAAAAAAAAAAAAAATTCTTAAAAAAAAATTTTACAAAGATTTTGGGAAATTTTTTTCAGAATCATAATCTACGTATTTTTCAGCATAATTTGAAAAAAAAAAAAAAAAAAAGTTGTGAAAAAAGTTTAAAATGAAGGAAATGAGGGTGGGGGTGGTAATTTCAAAATGTCGATTTCTGCCAATATTTTTTTGCAGATTTGTATTTCCCGGAGCCGAAAAGGGGGTGGGTGTAAATAAAAAAAATTTTAAGGGTGGTTTTAGTGGGGTGGGAGACGAGCGGAAGTCTTGCCCCTGTTCCTGCCAATATTGACAAACTTCACAGCAAAACGATCGCCAGTCAACAGATAGGTATGTAGACTTATCAAGGTTTTGAACCATAAACCTGTGATTCCATGTCCGGCCAAGAAAATGATTCACGAACAAGAGTACTCTCCAGGCAAGAATATATGCTCTCTCCAAAAAATGGTATTCTGGCGCTCGGAAACAGACAAACCACATACTCTTCTTGGACGATGAGGACGAGACACAATCTTTCGACATCGCCACGTGTTAATAATGTCAGCACGCAAAGGATACGGCGAGTGACAACTTAGACATTCTACAGAATTTGGTAGAACTCTGTGTTCACGGAAAAATTCTATGGATGTATTGTCATTCATTCGGAAACATTGAATGGCCTCGTATAGGCTAACTAAACAATAATTACAGCTTCCCATAACTTAAAACGACAGCAACCGTAAACGGAGGCTCCTTCAAACTGCTATCTTGAACGTAAACTGAATCAACTTGAAACGGCAACCCTGAACGAAGCAATTTCATTGGTTATTAAGCGGTATTTTAAGTTTCTTATCAGCAGAATTCACCGTTCAAATATCATCAAACCTATTTGATTAATTCCAAACATGGATGCCAACAAACTACACGAGAAACCATCTAAACAGAAAATTGTACTCGGAACCCTCCTAAAAAGCGAATATCTCCGAAACGGTAAATTTGCCCTGTCTTTGAGTTTCTTATTTTAGTATTGTATTTCGTGGTAAAATTGACACTCTGTGAGAAAAAGAATTGATTCTTTTTAAAAGAGCTTGACATTATACAAAATTTCCGTGGGCATTTCTGAACTCAGTACCATCAAATTAGGCAGGACTAATTGTAAAAAAACAATTTTTTTTCTTCTTTTTTTTTTTTTCTAAAAATGTTTCCCTGTTAAATTGAACTGAAGGTATATACGACCACGGAAGAAACTACATAAAATTATAATTAAGTTGAAATGTTTGAGATTTTAATTTTTTTTTCGCATTGTGCATATGAAGGCAATAGACACAATATTGTTTCTGCTTGTTTAAGCTGTTTAAATTCAATATTCTTGTAATTAAGGAATATTTATAAGTAAGAGCTCCAGGTATAAGTTAAATCTAAAACGATTGATTCATTTTGCCGTAGATTGTCTACACGCAAAGAAAAGAGGTTTGCAATATCTGACATTCCAACTTAATATCAACACTTAGTGTCTGTCCTCCGGTTGAAGAAGGTCCTGCTTGCGTTTTTATCTTACAATCAATTAGCAGTGTACGTAGTACATATTTGTTTTGATAGTATTTCCTATGAATTATTCGTAATACACACATTTGAAGTAAATTAGTTTCCCCATCCCACGCTCAATAGCGGTTTGGGTGACAATTATTCTTCAAAGTTTTATCTTTCGTTTATTCAGCGTCTTTTGACAACCTTAAGGTTCTTCTGAAAGATTCGCCGCCACGTGGTCTATAGTAATCTTCGTCTTGTCCACCCTCCCCCACATTGCAGATATCAATCTCAATGTAGTTTTTTTTTTTTTTTAAAGAAAAATCTGGTTAGAGTATCATTTCCTTGAATTATCTTGGCACTAATTGGTCCGGGTGGTGCTCCGTTTCTGCCCGTTTCCGTAGTCAGAGACAAGTTGATTAGACGACCACGTCTGTTCAGAGATAAATTTGTTGGTGCATCATGTTTGTTCATTATCTCAATCAAGAAACAACTGCTTAATTGCTGTCCCACGTCTGTTCTGTATATTATTCCAAAACAGAAACACAAGTTCATCTGGTGAACCCCGTCTGTCCTCTTATGCCAACTATAGACACCCGTTAGTCAGCGGACCACGTCTATCCATTATCCCAACCAGAGACACTAGTTGGTCTGGATAATTTTCTATGCTTGTCCCTTATCCAGCCATTTATCACCTCTCCCGTTTAGATCAATACCACACATGGCCTGTGTTAAGAGATTTCTATCATTTACAACAACCTACTATTCCTGCTACTGCTGTCTATCACTCCTGTTGCTGCTACTGCTGCTCTTCAGTATTTTTTTTAATCTTCCTCTTCCCTTGTCTATTGTCGTTTACATTGCCATTTCTCTCTCTCCCTCCCTCCCTCCACACATTACCCAGATTCTATTTTGCCCTGTTTCCTTTATTGACTTCATTCTCCCACAACCACCACCTTTGAGTCTTTCTCTTTCTCCCTCTTTTTCACACATGCATACTTTCTCTCATGCACATACACACTTTTTTTCTTTTTGTTGTTTCCTTGTTTGTTGAATATGGGAGGTGTGGGAGAAATGGCAGGACAGGACAAGGCTAGAATGATGTGGGATGGAGACGAGGAAAGAGAGAGAGAGAGTTGTATGGAGAGAGAAAGAGAAAGAGGAGGGGGTAGAGAGAGAAAAGTGAGTGAGAGAAACCTTAGTCATTCCTAAAATGTTGAACTATGAATAACTGTCTTAATGTCACCCCTTCCCTGCTCCGGTACACATACGTGTGTTCTCTTCCTCGCACGCACACAGTCAAAATCACTCATACATGCACTACATCTTTTTCATTCACCGCTACCACCTTCATTATTTCCAATGCACATTTTTACCACTGTTGCCCACCGCCTGCCCACTTTACTATCACCACAACCACTACTAGAATCACCATTGTTGCACCATGACCATCATAGCCATCAACACCACTGCTCCTCCATGCAATTGATGTAACCTTACCATTCCACCTCCCCACCATCGTCTTTCCTTCTCCTCATGAACCAGTATTACTACTGCCTAAACCCACCAGCCAACCATAACTCCTGCCGTCACCACCACACCTCTCTCACTACATCATAGCTACCACCACTCACACCACCACCACCACCATTTCAGAACCATACTGCAACTCTTTCTCTGTCAGTGCTTTATCTGGGAGCTTGTTTCAGAAAGAAAACATTGACATTCACATTAGAATAGTGAAATAGTCAATAGCAGAAGTGACTTGCTTAGTAAACTTGGTAAAAATCATTGATTTGGACAGTCAGAGTCGGGCTGGGTAGTTTCTCTTTTAGACACAACTTCTTTAAACCGAGCCAACGTGGAGTTTCTACGTAGTATCTAGACTTGTTAGAAATAGCAACCAAATCAGCTTGAAATCACATTGATTAGTGGTCCAGGTGTTGTATATCATCCCAAACAACACAAGTTCGTCTGGTAAAGCTGTTTGTCCTTTAACCCAACCAAAGATATTAAAATCTTTTAACTCATTTTGATTTTAGTCTATCCTAAACTACCCTGGTTTCCTGGATACAAAGCATCCCAATATAAAGAGTTCATATTTGGATAGATTAAAGTTTTCCAAGCGAAGATTTGTTTCAAAATAAAGCCATGAACAACGCATTTCATTAGACACTTGGATTATTAAACTCAAGATAATCTTGAAAATATGGAATAGTCATGTATAGAATGTCTTTGTCGATAGTTTTTTTTTTTTTTTTGCATCAAAGTTGATTTGAGACCGAATACTAATTAGTACATTTAAAAAAAACTTGTTTTTTAATACAAAACTTTTACGCAGTTGAAATGACTTTTTCTTTACTACCGAACTTAATTTTTTACCCCCTGTATTTGTTTACATTTTTCCTGCCATTATTGTTGCTATTCTTTAGCCCCAGGCCTATAGAGATCGAGCAGACCCTATGATCACAGCTATGATTATTCGATCTTTTTGACTTTTCTATCTTTATTGCTTCTCAATTTCCAGTGGGGAGGTTGAGAGGCAAAAAACAAAAACTACCGACGAAGTTTGTGTGATACAAAAGGAGATGAATTGCAGTGACCGGTTGTATTAAATTCGATGGCAAAAGTGTCGGGTCGCTTTAGGATCATGGTCATCGCGGTAGAACGATAATCAACAGGTTCGTAGTTCAATTCTGATTGACGATCCTGTTCACTTTTCTCATCTGACGCTAAGAATGTACTTAAACCGTTCGCGTTACATCTTGGGGTCGTTTCAGTCAGCATTGAAGTACCCTGCAACATAGCAATCTCTCAGTTGGAGGTTAAAAGGCTGTCGAAGACACCAATGAAATTTGTAAACAATGGTAACTGGGATCTTTTTGGTTTGACGGGCAACACTTGTTTTCTTAACGAAACACTTTCAAACTTGGGATACTGGTAGAATGTGTCATATAAAACATCTTTTTCTCTTAGCCTTCTTAACAAAAATTAGTTCTTAATAAGTTATTTCATGTTAAAGTTGTCGTATTTGTGTAATTTCAACCAATCACTGACGTCTATTCAGCTGAATGCAGTTACTGCCGTAAAAATGTAAACAACATATTCTAACGGTGTTAAGGGATCTTTTCCCTTGAATAAAATTAGTGCCGTTGTTTTCAGTGGTAGTTATTTATAACATCGTTCGTGCGTTTGGGTTAGGGTTCGGGTTAGGGTTTTAGCGTTAGAGTTGGGGTTAGTGTTAGGGTTAGGGTTATGAGTGAGGTTATAGCAAAAATAATCATAACCCTAACCGTAATCCTAAAACTAACCCTAACTCTAAAACCCGAACCCTAAAACCAGTACAAACGCACGAACGATGTCATAAATAACAGTAACACGGATAGTTGTTGACAAACAACGGCACCAATTTTATTCAAGGGAAAAGATCCCGTAACATCATCATCATCATCATCATCATCGTTTAACGTCCGCTTTCCATGCTAGCATGGGTTGGACGATTTGACTGAGGACTGGTGAAACCGGATGGCAACACCAGACTCCAGTCTGATTTGGCAGAGTTTCTACAGCTGGATGCCCTTCATGTTGTTTACATTCTTACGGCAGTAATTGTTTTCACCTCAATAGACGTCAGTGATTGGTTGAAATTACCGAAATACGACAACTTTTTACATGAAATAACTTCGAATACAAAAATTTTTTATCTGTTCTATAATACAAAATATACAAGTATACGAAGTTTGAAAGTGTTTCGGTACCAAAAACACTACATAAAACATTAATGAAAAATGTTGCCCATCAAATCAAAAAGATCCGTAACGTATGCAACTGAATGTTTACTTGTGCTAACTGTGTTGGAGAGGGGTGTCGGATCACTTCAGTGTTTTGGTTATCGCAGTCAAATGATATTCGATAGGTTACTGGTTCATGTCCCATCGGCAATCTTGTCCACTTTCCCGAACAGTGGGTATGAATGTATTTAAATCTTAACTACATATATCGCCACTCCCCTACACGTGTGTGCGTGTAGGACTTAATTATTCTCTGTTGACCTTCATTGTAAATACCACTTCCCTGTATTTTCCTCCCAAAAGACCCGATCATGTCGTATGGTGCAAGGAAAAGGTGGTAAAGGTGACAAAGCTGACAGTTCCCGGCGAAGGGAACATCGAGAACGCTTTCTTCAGGAAAAAAAGAAAGCACAGTAAGTTGGTTCAGCTCTGTGAAACAATTGGTAAGAGGCGATATACCTTCCTATAGAAATATGTGTGGTGAATTTGTTGGAACCAGGATTTACTCAATGCTCAGGAGTCTTGAAGAGAAAAAGATATTGCTAGGAAATTGTCAGAAGCCGCAAAGAAAGCTAACCATTACGTCAAGAGGCTGAGTGGTGTGGTAAGAACGTGCATTAAAGTTAGCAGAAACATCTGGCTCAGAGTTGCAGCATCCGATTCAACAAAGTTAGTGTGTTTCGTGGCATTTCGTCTGTCTTTATGTTCTGAGTTCAAATTCCACCGAAGTCGACTTTGTCTTTCATCCTTTCGGGGTCGATAAAATAAGAACCATTTGATCACTGGAGTTAATGTAATCAACTGGCCCCCTCCGGCAAAATTTCGGACCTAGTACCTATAATAAAAAGGATTATCATTGTTAAGAGACGAGCAGGCAAAATCATTATCGTGCCAGACAAAATGCTTTGTGGTATTTTTCCGGTTTTATGTTCTGGGTTCAAATGCTTTAAAGGTTGATTTTGCATTCCTTCCTTTCAGGGTCTAGAGTTAACGTTATCAACTAGTCTCTACCCATCAAAACTGCTGGCTGTGTGTGCCAAAATTGGAAAGAATTATTGATATTATTGATTTTAATAAACTTAACTCTCGTGGTGTGGAAATATCTGTTTGAGTCTCAGTTAAAGCACTTTTATTCAAGTATTACGAAATGAATTTTGTTTATAATACTTGTATAACTGACAAAGGAAAAGCTCTCCTTGATACCCAGGGGTAGACAACAAAAAAAAAACGTTTATTTTACAGACCTTTTAAAATTTTCTTTGCGCACATTTCATTTTTACATCCAAAATGAGGATCATATCGGGAGACGAAATTTAAATATTCATCTACATGTAAAGAAGGAAGAAGAAACTTAACAGTATAATTATTGCTTTCAAGATATTGCACAAGACCAGCAATTTTGGGGAAGGGACAGGTCGATTAGATCGACCCCAGTGTTCAACTGGTACTTATTTTGTCGACCCTGAAAGGATGAGCACCGGGGTCGATCTAATCGACCTATCCCTGCAAGAAATATAGGTCTCAAATTTTGGTAAAATGCCAACAATTTCGAAGGGGAAAATAAGTCGATTACATCTGCCCCAGTACTCAACTAATACATATTTTGTCGCTCCCGAAAGAACGAAAGGCAAATTTGACCTCGATGGAATTTGCACTCAGAACATAAAGAGTGACGAAATACCACTAAGCAATTTGCGTGGCATGCTAACGATTCTACAATTTCACTGCCTTATTGAACAGTATAATTATTAATAGGAGAAAATGACTCAATTACTCAAAAGAGATGATATGAAAGAGAGTAGCAGTAATAACAATAATATTAACAACTCTTACACCATTCAAATACTGTGGTCCATTCATATAGATGTAGTGTGAAGACAAACCTTCATTCAATCCATAATGACTATATGAACGTTTTGAACTTATCACAGTTACTGGAAAAAATGTAGATGAGTGAATTTCTTTGCTACAGGAGATTATGAAAGAGAAGGTGAAGTGAAAAATGATGTTTCTCTGATCACAAAAAGCCAAAAGAGAATTAGATTTTTCCCTGCATCAAGTGACAACAAGCTTTTCAGGACATATTGGGAAAAATGATATCAACTGCAAAAGTGAAAAGTTATGGTTCTCTTTCTGCTGTGCCTTAAAAAACTGAAAACACCATCAAAATACTGGCTGAAATTGTCAAACCTCCAATTGACTATATGTCTGCCCTAATGCATAGATCAAAGAAATATGAGTCATAATAAAAAGACATTGGACATGACATAGACCCACGACTAGTAGTGACTTTTACATCAGTTTGGAAGAGCAGTCTCCTGTGGTTAGAGGATATGAAAATGATTTTGCATGTACTGGTGACTTGTGAAGGTCACAGGGACACAGATACTGTGATTCTAAATCGATAAAAATGTGGGTTTATTTACAATGTTTTCAACATTAGAAATAACCTCTTTAAAGAAAACACAGAAGTTAAATAGAATTAGTCTTTGGTAGAACAAGCATGATTGCCAACTTCAAATTTTTTCTACCTGATTACTCTTCAGTCATTATCAGTGGATGCCTAAGTTTTGCTTTTGTTTATACAGTTGTTTATACAGTATATAACCTTACAGTTGATATTTTTTTAATGTTAAAGCAACAGAAATAAACAACCTCTCTTTAATAATATTATTCATATAGGCTGGCAAGCCGGCAGAATTATTATGTTGCTAGACAAAACGTTAGCATCTCATCTGTCTTTACATTCTGAGTTCATATTCTACTGAGGTCGACTTTGCCTTTCATCCTTTTGAGGCCGATAAGATGAGAACCAGTCAAGCACTGTGTTTGATATAATGGACCTATCCTTAACTCTCAAAACTGCTGGCCTTGTGCCAAAATAAGAAGGAATTATTAATCGAATATGTGGTCAGAGCCCTCTTTATAATTGAATTGTAAACTTATTTCATGTCCTGGCATCACTGAATATTTTTTTTACAAATATTTCTATATAAAGAACTAGTCACTGTAATATCAATTTCAAATTTTGGCATAAGGCCAGCAGTTCCAGGGAAGGGGCAATTTGATTACATCAATCCCATTATGCAACTGGTACTTATTTTATCAATCCTGAAAGGATAAAAGGCAGAGTTTGAACTCGAAACTTAAAAGCGGATGAAATTCCATTAAGCATTTTACCTGGTGTGCTAATGGTTCTGCCAGCTCACCACCTTAGCTAGTCAGTGTAACATCATCAAAGAAAAGAGAATGCTATACTTCCACTAATGAAGGCAAATAAATCAGAAACATTCAGAGCTTTTCTCCTCTGGTCAGAATATAATGTTAACTCACCCCAAATATTTTTTCCTACTCAGCTGTGATTATTTCTAATTTTGTAAATGTTCAAACAAAAAGCTATACTTTTTGTGATAAAGATTGTTGTTGTTGGCACTCCGTCGCTTACGGTGTCGAGGGTTCCAGTTGATCTGATCAATGGAGCAGCCTGCTCATGAAATTAACGTGCAAGTGGCTGAGCACTCCACAGACACGTGTACTCTTAACGTAGTTCTCGGGGATATTCAGCGTGACACAGTGTGACAAGGCTGGCCCTTTGAAATACAAGTACAACAGAAACAGGAAGAAAGAGTGAGAGAAAGTTGTGGTGGGAGAGTACAGCAGGGTTCACCACCATCCCCTGCCAGAGCCTCGTGGAGCTTTAGGTGTTTTTGCTTAATAAACACTCACAACGCCCGGTCTGGGAATCGAAACCGCGAGTCCGCTGCCCTAACCACTGGGCCATTGCACTTCCACTGTGATAAAGATACACAGATAAATACTACCAAAGCAGTTAAGTTTTCTGAAAGGGTGATCATAATTGTTTAAGATTACTGCTGTTGACCTAAGAAAGTTTCTCCATTAGATAAGTGATGTAGAGGGACATTCTAATGTATGCTATTTTTATATTTACTAGCAAACACTCAAAACTAAACATAAAGGCATATGTAATTTAGCTGCTTTGACAAAAGCAGTAGTTTGTATTTTAAGAGCAACAAATATATTATTTTCACAATTATATACATACATTTACAGATTATTGAAGTTGGTCACATAAACATGTCCTTATTCAAATGTAATCTCACAGACACATACACATGTATAGCAATGTTTAGGAATATTAATACATGCATACATACTTATATTCACATGGATACATGCTCTCATGAATATACAATTACATACACGTATGTTCGTGTACATACTCACACACTTATATCTATGTATAAGTGCTCAGTAATATGCAAAATTCTCAAATGAAAGTAATGATTGCTTTACTCTTTGACATAAATTTATGAAATTCATATGGGATTTTTCTTCAAGAATTCAACCACTTAACCTATAGATAAATGTACGAATGTTTACTCTTTTCATTGGAAGTTTCTACAATGGCCTGCCATGTACTTCCATTTCTTGTTCACTTCTTGATTTGTTTTGAATGTATTTTCTGTATTTCATAATTTTCTTTTAACTTTTTCACGATTTTATATATTCTTTGATAATTGTCATATATAAAAGAATTCCAAAAGACTGGCTCACTATATATATATGTGTGTGTGTGTGGGGGTATATATATATATATATATATATATATATATATATATATATACATATATATATACATACACACACAGGCACTCCTTCATTTGTACATATAGGATAGAATAAGTGTTCCTTGGTTTAAGAATATAAGATTCCAATACAAAAATATATACAGCTGCAGTCTTCTAAATAATGGATCATATAAACTACATTATTGACGATTTTTGGTAATGTTTGTGAGTTTGGCTAATCTCTGTTATCCTGTTATCTGCTTTTTCATTTGTTAAACAGTAGGACATTCATAGTGAAATCATTTCTTAGTAGCAAAAATTTAAACTGGTTGTAGAATGAATACTAGGACAAGATTCAGAAGTTATTGTCTCGATGTGTTTTTTTACTTTTCATTTCACATAATTTCCAAATGTGTAAGACATTAATTACAACGGAAATTATGTCATTCTTTGTTTTTATTGTATTTTTTAATAGCCTAATCAGGAAGAAAGGAAGGACAGTACTCATAACTTTTTGCAGGGCCTGAGGGATTATTGGGAAGGATAGAAAATGGTATTCTCAAAATTGTTGACCTGGCTTTTGGCTGCTTTCAAAAGAGTGAACTCCATGGAAGGATTTGAAGTGCAACAGTCTGGAATATTATTGCACAGTTCTGGTTTTATGTCTAATTGTTTTGCCCTTTCACTTCTCAAGACTAATCATCATCATCGTCGTTTAACGTCGGCTTTTCATGCTAGCATGGGTTGGACGATTTGACTGAGGTCTGGTGGACCAGGAGGTGACACCAGGCTCCAATCTGATTTGTCAGAGTTTTTACAGCTGGATGCCTTTCCTAACGCCAACCACTCCGAGAGTGTAGTGGGTGCTTTTATGTGCCACCAGCACGAGGGCCAGTCAGGCGGGTACTGGCAACGGCCACGCTCAAAAATTTCATTTTATTGATCTGGAAAGAATGAAAGCCAAAGCTGTCCTTGGTGGGGTTTTAACTCAGAGTGTAACCCCCAATGCATATCATCAGTTGTTCTTACAACTCAGTCGATTCACTACCCATGGTGTTGCTATTCACAGTAGTCATGATGGTAGGAGGCAATGATATAGTATTACTAATGGGATTTCCTTGATGGTGTCAAGGGGATCATGATGCTCACATGGTTTTAGGTTCAGTCCCACTGTGTAGCACCTTACAACAATACCTTGTGAAAAAATTTGGTAGTTGGAAACTGAATGGAAGCCTGTCATTCTGTGTGTGTGTGTATTTGTCTTTGTGTTTGTTTCCAAACCACCACTTGACAACTAGTGTTGGTTTGTTTACATCCCTGTAACTCAGTAGTTCAGCAAAAGGAACTGATAGAATAAGTCATCATCACCATCAAATCAAGCTTCCTCAGACATTTTTAACTTGCACGTACCATCTATCTTAGTAATGCATTAGTTGAGAGAGGTCTTCAGGGAGGCATCCAATGTCCCTGGTGAATTGATCAACATACATTGTGTTCAGACAACCATAGCTTACTTGTGATCTCACTACATCTCTTGGACATCTAAAGCTTGTGCTGGATTCATATGTAATTCCAACTTACTCATTTTTTGCATTTAGAATAAGAGCATTTATCTGATGGTACTAGAGTTCTATCTTTTCTTCTGCTTACTGACACCTTAGTCATAAATAAGTCGTAAAAGGTATTAATTAATTAGTTAAGTTCACTCTAGGCTTTGTTTCCATATCTGGAATTTCTTCTCTAATTCTATGATAGATTCAGCTACAAGAGTTAGATCATCAGCATATATAATTATATGTGAACAGCCAATTTTGAACTCCTCTGTGATGGTCTGCAAGACTATGATGAATAGGACAGAACCTTTGTGGACTATGCCTTCATGCTAATTCATCACTGAGCTCACTTTTTGTTCTCATTTTAAGGACTGCACTTTTTACAAAATTTTTATAAACCTCACAAGTCTGTCACCACTTGATTTCCTTAATGATCACCAGATTATTTAGTAGCTACAGTAGGAAGATGTAATTTGTGGTACTGCTTCCAGGCATGAAGCTAAACTGCATTCGTCTGAGTGAATTTTATTCCTGATTAGGTGTGCTATGATTCTTTCCATGATCTTCTTAACCTGGTCCAACAATTTGATGCTTCTATAATTTCCTCTTTAGCATCCCTTTCACTCTCAAACAAGTTTACTATGATAGTGCTGTGCCAGTCATTGGATACAACCCCTTCCAGTATTACCTGCTCTTATATTTGTGTTACTAACATATGTTCTACTTCACCAGATTTTTTTAATATCTCAATAACTATTCCTGACATTTTTGAAAAATTTCAATGACTTTCTCTACCTTTCAATCCTCATATTGCAGAATATGTGCAAATCTCTTCTTTTCTACTTCTCCCCAAATTAATTATACTTAATGCCTTGCTCCCTCTCCTGCTACTATGTACTGCTCTCTGTTTCCACCTTCTTTCTAGACTTTCCAAGTCTCTTAGCTTTTATAGCTCCATCACTGATGTCATTCCAACATCCGTCATCTCTCTAGCTGCGACTTACACCAACCACACACAGGATCTGTAGACCTCATGTGCAAGATCTGTTAATGTAATGATCTGTAGCTCTTATCTTGCAAGAACACCCAGCTATTATCTATGCTATAAGTCTCTACGTCCTCATCCCTATTGTCTTGTGTGTCAACTAGAATTTCTTTAAACCAATAATTGCAGAATCCTTTTATATTCCATGTTTTTCCTTCTTCACATTATCTTTTCTCACTTCATCTGCCTAGCTCTAGAACATGTATACAATTCTAAACATCAAAATAGCTGTGTACTAAATTAAGTAGTCTGGGTGGGCACAGCTTGTCTTTGCTGGGCTGGATGTATAGTGGCTATATACATTCAAAGATTTGAATTTCAGTGATTCATTAAAAGCAAATAAGAGAATGTTTGCAAAACCAGATTAATGTCAGACTCTTGATCTTAGCCATACACAGTATGTTTTATAATTAGTAAAGTGACAAAAGAAAACAGTCTTTTTATTTATAAATCTGCATCTTTAAGGTGATAGCAGACTCTCATGAATTGTAGCTATGGCATTGTTTAACAAAGAGAACTAAGTATTCTTTAGAATTTAGCATAACATATAACAACACAGAAGAGTCAGATGTGGGCATTATTCAGAGAAATCAATAGTAGAACTTGCTTCATTGCTATTTCTGTTGGGTTTTGATTTTGTTCTTTGATGGTTAATCATCCAGTTGAGAAAATAGAGTGTGTTATCTTTTCCATGTGTAGAGAAAACTGGTAATAGTTTTGTCTCATTGTACACTGGATGTTGCATTTCTGCCTAGCGACAAGAGTCAGAGATTTCTTTGCACTATCACTAAAGTTGCATGCACAGCTGACCAGAGTGCAGTTACTTGGACAAATGCCATTAGCTGGCCTGCCTATTTACCTTTTGCTTAATATTATGGCTTTGCTTTGTAGCAATGACTAGACCTCTTTTGGAATAAGTTCATGCCACGTAAAATGAAAACCAGTTTTTCTGTTGAAGAATCATTCAAAGACAGTGAAGGACATTGTTTGCCAGCCTTTGCCACTAAAAACTATTGATTCTTATCGGATCTCATGAAGACATCTGCGTTTCATAATGAATTTGTCTAGGACACTTAACTATATTTAATATTGACTAACAGATTGACTTGTATCTCAGCTCTGTTCTACCCACACCCAGTACCTTTTTCTTTTCATCCCACTGTTGTCTTTGAGAACAACTGACTATAAGAAACTCTTTTGAATATGACTGGCAATTATCGAAGAATGCTTCTGATCTCTGCCAAGTCTCAGAACAGCATTTTGCTACTGGCCTGCTCACTGTTTTATTATATCAAAACTGTTTCTACCTCTCTTAGCAATTATATCTGATTGTCATTTTGTCTTCGTCTTTCAGAGGGAACATTCAAAGACTTTTGTCAACCGTCTGCCCAGAGTAATTGAGAATATAATAGAATTCTTTATTGTTTCTTTGCTGAATGTTCTTTTTATATTATTATTATTATTAAAGAGATAATAACATTTGTCATTTATGTTCTTTGATTTTCTATACTAAGTGTACACAGACACATATGCACACATACATACATACATACATACATATATATATATGATACATACATGCATATATATATGTGTACATATGTGTATGTCTCTCTCTCTCTTATGTGTATATACATATATATATATATATTTATTTATTTACGATACATGTATATATATATATATATATATATATATATATATACATGTGTACATATGTGTATGTTCCATGTGTGTGTGTGTGTATATATATGTATATCATATGCATATTGTGCATGTGTGAGAATGCACATGTCTATGTGTACATGAATATAATATTGTAGTTATTGGAAAGATGATTATCAGTTACAATAAGTCAGCAGATGGGTGGAGTCGACGTCAGTGTGGTAAGCAATAGAATGATGCAAAAGTTAGCTGTTAATGTTTTGCAGATGCATTTTATTTATAATAGTTGCTTGTTTGTTTTTATATATGTACATATATATATATATATATATATATATATATATATATGCAATAAAGACAAAACAATTAAGAAACATATTTCTTTTTAATTTCTGAAACATTGAATTCAGATATTAAACTTCAATCAGGAGGAAAAGAATATTAGAAAAAAAAATATCTGTAATCTTTAAAATTAGAAAGACATAAAAGTTGAATCTAACTATTTCAAGTTCATCTAAGTTATTGATTTATATATATATATATATATTTTTTAAAATCCAATTATTTTATAATGAAAGTCTGTATTAAAACTTCCTCAAATCCATCCAAGTCGAACTATTTCCTTCTGTCACTTTCAATTTTATAATTGAATGAAAAATGATTTTATGAAATTTATTTCTTTGATAAATTAATAAAAAGAAAACTGGAATATTTTTAAGGTTTACTTGGTAAAGAAGCTTTAAACAGATGTCATTCAATAAAATATGTAAATATATATATTTTTGTCTTCTGATCTTAACTTTCCATTTTGGAAACCCTTAGATATCTGTTGCAGTTGTTACATTATTGTTTGACATCTTAATATACTTTACACACTGTCCTTTGGTTTTACGTTGCTCAACATTGTGATAATAATGGGTTTTCTGTGTACTATTACATTATGTATTATATCAGTGTGTTGAATATAGGATTGGTATATTTTGGAGTTGGTGGTGATACAACATTTTATTGTGATGGTATGGTAGTCTATTGTGTTTTTTGTTGGAATGAATTGTGTTGTTATTCTTTACTTAGTACAAATACCATAGACACAGAAAGATAAGCTTTGCAGAATGGTAAACCTGTAATCTGTGATATATGTTCAGTTTATTAATTCAATATCTGTTTGGTGCTTTAAGGTGGCAAATTGGCAGAATTATTAGCACGCTGAGCAGAATGCTTAATGGCATTTTGTCTGTCTTTATGTTCTGAGTTCAAATTTTCCAATGGTTGACCATGTCTTTTTATCCTTTCACGGTCAATAAAATAAGTACCAGTTGAACACTGGGGTCGGTGTAATCGATTTACCCCTCCCCCAAACTTGCTGGCCTTGTGCCAAAATTTGAAACCAATTCATGTTTGGTGCTATTTTGTATCACATATACAACAAACATTTTCAGAAAAGTATTAACTTCACAGCTTTCTTCTTTTGCTTTTCTGCTTACCCCCAGATGAGATGAAGTTTTTTCCTTTCTTCTCTATTTGCTTTTTAGTTTAGTGGAATATTTTGTGCCTGAGCTTTCAGAGACTCTCTACGATGTGTGAAATCTAAATGGTTTTTGTTTCTCTTGAACAGTTGCAAGTCAACAGCTGCAGAAATACATGACTCTGAAAGGAGGTGAGAGGGCCAACACTCTAAAAATGGTGGAATGAATATAGTAATTAATGAAGGGAATGTGGGTGTTAAGAAGATGAGAGAAAAATGTGATGGGATCATTTAAATGGTGGTGGTATTATGCCAGTCATCTCTAAGAAGCAGGGGCCTTTGTAGTTGCTATCAAAATTATATAAAGAGAGGACGGCCTGTGGGTCAAAAGTTGGAGTGTGTTGGGAAGATGGAAGATGTTGATCAGTCTCATAATTTAAAGAGTTTGTGCATTTGTGTTTGTCAATAGTCAGTAAGTTATTTATTCTTTTATTTTTTATACGTGTTGCACTCATTTGACTGTGGCCATGCTGGAGCACCGCCTTAAAGTACTTATTCTTTCGGTCGGTCTCTTCAGCTGAACCTTTAAGTTACAAGGACTTGAACACACCAACATCGATTCAAGTAATGGTGGTGGTGGTGGTGGGGGGGACAAAGACACTCAGACATAAATATTTATATATGACGGGCTTCTTTCAGTTTCCGTCTACCAAATACACTCACAAGGCTTTGGTCAGCCCGAGGCTACAGCAGAAGACACTTACTCAAGGTGCCATGCAGTGGGACTGAACCTGGAACCATGTGGTTGAGAAGCAAGTTTCTTACTACACAGCCATGCATTCATTAAGCTAACTTGCCATAACATATTAAATCAAGACAAAGTATTTAATTATGTCTTATTAACCTAATTGTGCGACAAGAAATTATTTTGATGTCCATTGCTACATAGAACATCATGAAACTGTTTAGGTACCATCATTGCATATTTCAAACCCTGAGCCTTAGAAACAACTAGCATGCATGTGGTACCCTAACAGGAAAACAAACCAAATAATATAGTTCATTTGAACACTTTAGTTTCTTTTACATAGCTCACTTAATACTTACTTGTATGTAATAGTGCACTAAGCTAAAATTGTCTCATGCTAGTAGCTGATTTATGTATTGTGTGGCTGCTACCTTCATGTTGGCGTCAAATGTTAAACAAGTGTAGAACAGCATTTCAGTTCAGCTGCCTCTGTCATCTATCTGCTACAAAGGATTTTTAATCCGGTTCTCCTTCACCATCTTCTACTCCATCACTACAACCACCACTCCATTTACATCGTTAATAATAATGACTTCATTTCTAAAATGCATTCTAATATTCCTTTCCATTTATGAAGTATTGCTTACATCAATGTCTTTTTGTTGCTGTCTCCTCATCCTAATATATTTAAGTAGATATTTTCTTTTCTTAGCATGGCATTTTGCTCCCACTCCTACACCTCTGCTCACACTGAATAAAAGAGACAGTTTCTGATTTCCATCAACCAATTCCTTCAAAACACTCAACTTCATATATAACAGCATTGCAACACAATAAGGAAGCTACTCATTGGGTCTTCCCAGTCTCCTCTTTATTTTGTTTTTGCTGTTTGTTGTAAGCGTAATGAGTATTGAAAAACAAGGAAATTGTTCAGACATTTACCTCAATTTGATATTTTAGAATGCATAATATGAGCTGATCACATTTTGTATGCGTAAACATATTAATGCCTTAACTGTGCGTGTGTGTGTGTGTGTGTGTGTGTGTGTGTGTGTGTACATAAATATGAAGTAGAATTAAGATTTTGTATTAGTGAAGGGAATGTTATGTGTATTCTTTTACTTGTTTCAGTTATTTGACTGAGGCCATGCTGGAGTACCATGTTGAAGGGTCTTAGTCAAATAAATTGACCTCAGGACTTATTTTTTTTAAAGCTTAGCACTCATTCTATCAGTCTTTTGCTGAACTGCTAAGTTACAGAGACATAAACACACCAACACTGGTTCTCAAGTGGTGGTGAGGGAGACAAGCGCACATAGACACACACACACACACACACACATATATGACAGGCTTCTTTCAGTTTCCGCCTACCAAATCCACTCGCGAGGCTTTGGTTGGCCTGAGGCTACAGTAAAAGACATTTGCCCAAGGTGCCACGCAGTGGGACTGAACCTGGACCCGTATACTTGGGAAGCAAGCTTCTTACCACACAGCCATGCCTGCACCTATATATTATATAAATGTTTGAGATTTATGCTTTGTTGTGGAACTGTAGACTCATACATTTATATACACACATTTATGTTATGTCTCAACGCTACTGTTATCTAGCACCTTCGGATGATCTCTACTCAACCGCTACACAACTGCTACGTGACTGTTACTCAACAGCTACTTGACTGCTACTCAACACTCCTACCATGGCCAGATTACCTCTATTTATATATCTTGGGAGATCCTGCTTCTTCGCCTGGGGGCGTCGACACAACAATTTATATACACATATTTATACAGAAATATATTTGTGTGCGTGACAGAGAGTAACTTTGTATAATTGTAATATGTGTAACATGTGAGTGTTGCTTGGTCAAATTGTTAAGAAATCTATTTTTGCAAATTTGAGCTTTCAGATAGAACATCTGCCATGTCTACAGAAGATGTGGGTTCAAATTCCATGAGTGTCCTTTAACTTTTCTTAACCCAGGTGAGCTAGCAGTATTGTTAATATGTTGGGCAAAATGTTTAGTGGCATTTCATCCAGCTTAATATTCTGAGTTCAAATTCCATTGAGATTGACTCAGCCCTTCATCCTTTCAATAAAATAAGTACCAGTGGGACTCTGAGGTTGATATAATTGACTTAGCCCCCCCCCCCAAAAAAAAACTTGTGCCAAAATTTGAAACCAATATTTATAGCTTATTTGCTTCAAGATTCACCGTTTGTAAAAATAATTATTTTTAGCCTCGTTTACTTCAAGTTCCACCATTAAAAACTATATATATATATATATATATATATATATATATATATATATATGATGTGTGTGTTTATGCATATGGATGTTCAAAGTTACAATTACACACACATACACAAAAAACAAACAAAAAGCACATATGCATTCTCTTGCACACTATGGGCTCTGCAATTGAGAGGATTGACACATTCAGTGTTGCACCTTCATCCCTATGCTTCTCATCATTTTCATCGTCACCGCCACCACCACCGCTACCACCACCACCACCATCATCGTCATCACTGTCATGGAGTTAAACTGGAACAACGAGGCTAACTTTCTTCCTGATTTTGTCTTATTTCAATCTAAATGACCGAAAGAGCACAAGCTATGTGAGCCAACTACTCCGCCTCTTATCTGTCTCGTAATTTCCAATATCAGCATATCACACCTTTTTTTTTTTTTACTTCTCGGCACTCTTTCGTTCAATCTCATCCCTTCATATGTCCTTAACAGTGCAGCTGCCAGTTCTCTATGCCTGATGTCTTTAATGCTTCAGCTACTATCGTCTTTGACCACTTGTTCATGCAAGTTAGCATTGAACCTCAGACATAATATTCGCAACTCCCCTTCTCACTAATCTCCACATATATTCCACACTCGATACCCTAATCTCTCAGCTATGACACATCACAAATTCATACACAGTTTTACATGACTATACGTAATTGCATGGAAAACGAAGAGTCAAGTTTCACAATATCACAGAAACTAGAACCTTAATTAGTTCCATTTACACTTGGTGAATGCCCACACACACACACATATCTGTGCGTATCTAAGTTTAGCTTCCAGTTCTAAAAGACCCTCTGCTCAATGTCAGCAATGTTCATTGCTCCTGTCAATATCAGTATCTCAATGTTAAAGGTGTGGTCCCTTTATGTAACCCCTTCTTCTTTGATATGAGCCAACAAGGGAGACTCTGTATGGCCACTTGACCTCTTAGAAATTCCATTGAAGCAGACTCCTCCTTCATAAAAACTGTCCGTCTGTCATTACAAGTGGTGAAATACTGCATTGTTAATTACAAATTTCCAATGGGACAGCCTCTGGTTCGCTTTAATTATGATGGTATGACAGTGATAAGGAAGTGTCTCTAACTTAGTTCAGAACAAATATCACAAAGGATTTCATTTGAAAAATATTTTTCAATGGTGTTTACATCCTTTAGCAATGCATTTTAGTAAAAGATATGCATGGGTGCACGCGCGCGCACACACACACACACACATTTTCTATTTGTTTCAACCATTGAACTGTGGCTATGTTGGGCTTGAAGTATTTAGTTAATCAAATGGACTCCAATACTTATTCTAATAAATCTGGTACTTAGCTGATCTGTCTCTTTTGCCAAACTGCCAAGTTACAGGGACATAGGCAAACAAGCACTGATTCTCAAGAGGTGTATATGTGTGTGTGTCACTCACACATACATATATATGCAATGAACTTCCTTACATTTTCCATCAACCAGCTTCCATTTTCAAGCTATTGGTTGACCTAAGACTGATAGTTAACATTTTCTCAATGAGATGCATGATGGGATTGAACCTGGAACCATGAGGTTGTGAGAGTAATGTGCTAATTAAAATACTCAGAATAATTGTCAATTAATTGAAGTTCACCTGCAATTTGGAGAAAGGCATATAATCCATGTGGTAATTGTTGGAAATGTTCAAAGAAAAGGGTAGACAATTTTAAGAATTTAAGAATTTATTTCACAAAATAATTTATATAGTTAGCAAAGGTGACAGCTAATTTTATGAAATCAATCTTTGAAATCATAGTGTAACAATTACTGGTAAAGTTTTTTCTTCCTTTTCCTAACTAAGAGGTAAATTAATGAATGAGAGTTTCTGTTTTTTATACATCATACAATATAAAATCCCTTATTTGATTTATCTAAATTCAAATCCTTGGTGTATCTGAGTTATTTTCCATAGCTCATTATAGGTTCTAATTGGTATTAGAAGCCATATTAGAAGAAATAGGCAAGATTTTAAATTTCGTGGTTTGAAGGCATTTAATGGAAAGTCTCTTTAATGTGAGAAGATTTAGGCTGAACAACAGCAATATTAACAACAACTCTCATTGCGAAATTGGAAGAAATTAAGTCTGTTCTTCTATGAAGTAGTTCGCCCAGGTTTTACTCTCCTACAGAAATATACTCAACAACATTAAAAGGTATATTGCTGGGTTGAAGACATTAATGAAGTAAAGAGGTTATTAACTCAGCAGCACTACAAGAGTCTATAATTTGCTGAAGAGGTCTAATAAGACTAAAGCATATCATCTGAAATTGTCACTATGCTTCCAAGATCAAATCAAACCTATTCTCTACTACAGTGTCCTTTACACTTTTTAGCATGTTTCAGTCATTGCATTCTAGCCATACTGGGGCACCAACTTCAAGTGATCAAATGTTTCTGATATACATTAGCTCATTCTCATTGCCTGCACAGGTGCACGGTGTGCCATATGTCAGATGTGGAAAGGATCACAGAGTCACATGAAATGAAAAGTCTTTTGCTCAAGAACAATGCATTGCCCAAAATTGAGATCATGATCTTGAAATTGTGAGTGCAACACCCTGGCCACTGATCTTCACGTGACTACGTACCTTCACATGCTCATATTCTAATTTTAATTGGTGTTAAGATAAATTTTGGGGGTTATTTCTCTCATGTTTCTTAGTCATAATTAATCATGAAACTAATAATTCTTTCTTATCATATAAGAAATTTTAAGCTGGATCTCATATGAATTTTGTTGAGTACATCTCTGAATAAATTTGCTTAGTCTTTCTACTACACTTTAGCTAAGTTGAATAAATCCTATGTGAAAGATAAATGCATCTGTGCTGAAGTGAATGCACTTACTGCATCAGATAGGCATTTGTATACTTAGTCTGAGAATGGAACACGACAAGCTCCCTGTGGTGTTAAGGTAGCATGTTTACCCCGTAAGCAAAAGTTGTGGTGTTATTTTTCACTTTCAGATATTTATTTATTAAAGTGTACCATTTCATGATGTTTATACATAAAAAAAATTTGACATACATATATATGGATGGATAGATAGGTAGGTAGATAGATAGATAGATTGATAGATAGATAAATAGATACATAAATAGATGGCACACAGATACATTCACATTCACACATACACACACATACATACACATACTATTACACTAATAGTTACATGCATACATTAGTATACACATACATAAATGAATGATACATTAACAGGAAAGGTTAACTCAACTTCATGATGAGAACTGAATCACATAAGAAGAAAAAAAAAATGCTATTGTGTGTGTAGATGCGAGTTTATGAGTGGTAATGTATACAAACTCTTATATACATATATGTACACAAACTCTTAAATTTAGATTGAGAACGAGATTAAGAGAGAGAAGATATTTTTTTTCTTTTCCTATGCTTCTTATTTGAGTCTGTTAAGTAGTGTGTTTATGTGGACTCTTTAGGACAGCAGATACATAATATGGGACTGACATAGCTGGCATATCTTTTCTGATCTCATATCTGAAATAGGAGATTCCTGTCTTGGTTCTCTTCCATGTAAATTAGTCAATAAAATACATTAAAGCTTATGACTAAAAGTCAGTGCCAACTATGGTCCTAATACACTAAAATCAATCAGGTATTGAAAACATGTAAAGGAGAGTGAAATGTCATAGCATGTTGTTCTCTGTAGTTTCTTTTGCTTCGTGCATGTATGAAAGATTAGTGATGGAGTTACAAAAATCAGCAAAAAACTACATAGATAAATAAAAATGGAAAGATAGAGAGAAAGAGAAAGATATTTAGAGACAGAGAGAGAGAGAGAGAGAGAGAAATGGGGTTATGAAGTTATGTGGAGAGGGAGAGGAAAATAAAGAGAAAGATGAAGAATGAGGAGAGAGGGAGAATGGCAGAGTGAGTGATAGAAAAAAAGTGGAGTGTAAAGGAATGTGACAGGAAGAGGAAGGAGAAAATATTGGTAAAAAAGAATAAAGAAAAAATAGCAATGATGAATAAAAGTAAAAAAAATACCAAAGAAAGAATGAGAGAAGTAATATGGTAAGTAAGGAAAAGAAAAATGTAAATTATTATTCCTCTGAAGGTAGACAAAGGAAACAATATTCCTCCTCTGCTCCTACATTAAGTCTGATAAAGAAAAACTCAAGTTGAAATTGTGATAGTTTCTTATGTTTATTTTTAAACAAATTAAAGCAAAGAATGTTTTGAACACTGGCTAAACTCTAGAAATAAGGAGTCTACAAGGAATATATAAGAGTATATACTTTTGTAATCCATTAGCTTCTTCATCAAGCATTAAAGATAGATTTACTGATAGATTATGTTGCATCTTTAGACTGAAAGTTTACAATTGATGTGTATATATACATAATATTATCTATAAAGACACTGAATGTAGCAGTCACTGTTGTAAGAAAACAAACTACTAAATATTGAGAATTGAATAAATATAATATATATATATATATATATATATATATATATGTACATACATGTGTACATATATATGTGTATGTGTGTATACATATATATAAATTAATTGAATGACAAAGGAGTGAGAATTATATCACTTACTTCTGTAGCTTACAGCTGTTTCTCTTATAAGAAGCAGTGCACTGCTTCTTATTCCAGAAACAGCTGTAAGCTAATAAATTTAGTTATATAATTCTCATTCCATTAATCCGCTCTTTACATATCTTATAGATTATTCTGAAGCATGTATAAGGTTTTTAACAAAGTACTGGTATGTCTAAGTAAAATCATGAAATATGTACACAAATACACACGCACACACACACACTTTTATCTAGTTTCATTTTTCTCTTGCTTCTCTCATTGTACTGCAGCCATGAGGAGCCACTGCCTTGAAAGGTCTTAGTTGAAAAAATGCTCCCAGTACTTATTGTTTTTAAGCTATGAAGATGTAAACAAACCAACACCTATTGTCATGCAGTGGTGGAGGGACAAATAAAGGTACACACACACACATATTAAGTTGTCCAGAATGTTTTAAGTATTTTTAAATATAAATAAATGACCTTTCAATAAATCTTATTGAAGGAAATAATTTCCATTATTAATGACCTTTGCCCATCTATCAGACAATTGAAATATCCCATCAGCATAAAATTTGACTGGTTTTGAAGAAAAATGTTATCTATATGCATTTTGACTCCATCTAAATCATTAAATGTTTTTCCTTGCAATAAGTTTTGTAGAGTCAGATGGTGCAATATCAGGAGAATATGGTGGATCGGTTAAGAGATGCCAGCTAAGTTCATGTAACTTTGTTTGGGTAGCCAAAAATACATGTAGTCGGGCATTGTCTTGTTGGAACACTACCCCTTTCCTGTTGGCAATCTCTGGCCTCAGTTCTTCGATTGTTTTGGTTCAAATTAGCCAGCTGACAACAGTACACATCAGAATTAATGGTCTCATTTTGTAGAAGTTCATAATAAATAATGCCTTTATGATCCCAACAAACAAAAGCATAGCTTTTTTGGCATGGATATTCATCTTTGGTTGCCATTTTGAGGGAACCTTATGCAAATACCAGGATCTTTTTCACACTACACTTTTGTACACAATCCCTTTTTCATCTCCAGTCGTAAGTTGTTTCAAAAAAGGTATGCTTTCATTCTGTTTCAAAAGTATATCATAAACAGAATGCCAGTCCATGCAATTCTCTTCTGAGAATTTTTGAGGGGCCCATACATTAGAGCGAGAAATGTATCCTAGCTTCACTAGGTGTTCGTGAATTATACTTTTAGAAACTTCCAACTCCTCTGCAAATTCTCTAGTGGTGATATTTGAGTTATCTTTGATTTTTTGCCTTCAAAACATCTTCATCCAATTTTGAAGGTCTTCCACTGTGACTGTCATCTTCCAAGCTAAACTTTCCAACTTTAAACTTTGCAAACCACCTTCGAACAGTTGATTCACCTACAGCATCATCACCGTAAACTATAAATGTTTTTACAGGTCTTTGCAGCATTTTCTCCTTTTCTAAAAAAGAAAAGCATTACAACGTGAATATGAAATGTTTGGTTATCCATTTCAAATGTCAATAAAGGGTAGCTGGGATGAAAAATAAATCTATTTTTAGTCAGGAACAAAGAAGAGATGCAATGCCAAAGTTTTAACTGTGTTACATTTCAGGTGTGTTCAATGAAGTGTTAAAAGATTTAACTTAAAAACGCTCAGAGCTTTCCAGACAACCTAATATATACATTTGTGTGAGTGTCTTTGTGTCTGTGTTTGTCTCCCACCGCTGCTTGACAACCAATGTTGGTGTGTTTAAGTCCCCATAACTTAGTGATTCAGCAAAAGAAACCAATAGAATAAGTAGTAGGCTACAAAATAAAAAAAGGCCTGGGGTCAATTTGTTTGACTAAAAAACCTTTCAAGGTGGTACCCCAGCATGGCCACAGACTGAAGCAAGTTAAAGAAAAAGATTTGTCAGACTGGTGTCTTCATCTTACTTGTTATTTTCACTGTTTTGGCTGTGTACACTCCAGCCTTCTTCAGGTGTCTTATGATTCACCTTAGTGCCTTGCCTGGGATTGAACTCAAAACCACAAGGCGACTGTGCTGCATTAACCAATGTCTTTATCTACTACATTATGCAGCAGCAGAGTAATGTAAACAGTGTATATAAAAAGACTAATGTTTCATTCTTTGTTAATTTTTCTGCTGAAATTTCTTGTAATCGCATTATTTATTTAGTATCGCTTAAGTCCATTAATACTTCATTACATATACATACAGTATGTGTTCTTATCTAAAGATAAGAGCCAGCATCTCTCCTATTCCAGTCTCAACTTAGACTCCATATTACATCATATAACAACAATTATGCACTTAGAAGGGACTTATGGCAACACTTATGGTGAAGTTTCATGATAAAATAGTCAGACACTTGACGGGTTTCATGGTATGACATCCCAGATAAAATTTGGTCACTGATATTTTCAAATACCAACTATGGTTTCATCAAGAGGTCAATCTCCTGGTGGGTTTAGAACAAGCTCCTTAAGAGCCCTCCACTTTTGTGTGTATTGTGCTATTTACTCCACCAGTTCACTATTTTTTTTGCTAATTATTATTATTATTATTATAGGCGCAGGAGTGACTGTGTGGTAAATAGTTTGCTTACCAACCACATGGTTCCGGGTTCAGTCTCACTGCGTGGCACCTTGGGCAAGTGTCTTCTACTGTAGCCTCGGGTCGACCAAAGCCTTGTGAGTGGATTTGGTAGACGGAAACTGAAAGAAGCCCGTCGTATATATGTATATATATATATATATATATATATATATATATGTCAGGTCGCTCTTCAGTGCTACTGGTAACATGTAATCCAGTACAACCTGTTGCATGGTCGGGTCATCGGCGACTAAACTGGCAACCCCACCAGGCTTGCTTGGTGAGGAGGGTGTTGTTGGACACCCTGCAGGACGAAAAATAAGACCTGTCAAAGGGCGGATGAACTCCTGAACAGTCATCGACCATCCAACAAAATGTCTGTAAATATGTATATATATATATATGTATGGGTGTGTATATGTGTGTGAATGTCTGTAAATATGTATATATGAATAATTTTAATTTTATATATATACTATTTTTTTATCTTTTATATTTTATTTATATATATATATATTTTTTTTTTTTATTTTTTATTTTTTTATTTTTTATTTATTTAAAAAAAAAAATTTTAAAAAAATTTTTTTTTTTTTTTATGAGCTGCTCCACATCGGTCACCGGAGTGATATTTGTTCACTTTACAGAGTGTCTGAGTGTCGGTTAGGTGTCTGGAATGGGACGGCTTACCTCATGGGCAGGTAGAAGCTCTTTAACCTTGGTTGGTAATCTACCTAGGAGAAGGAAATCTCCGAAATAAAACCTGAGGCCTTGGAAATTCCTGGTTTTGTCAATTCTCTTGTCACACCGGTGAAAGTCTTCTTGGGCTAATAAGTGGGGGTAGTGCAGTGCAAGCTACACCCACTAAAAATTATTCATCTGCACAGGTACTTCCTGTACTCCAAATCTTAGTAAAATCATTCAATTGGTTGGTTGGCAGAAACCTAAAAATGCACCTGTAACTTATTTTAAAATATCTGAAACAAATTCAGTAAATGGCAAAAAAGGCTTGGGAACATCAGGGGAACAGGTCTGGCCCGGCAGGTGTCCCAGTGTATCACAGGCTGGACCCGGTCGTCATCCTGCCACTGTGGTCAAACAGTCCTCAAGAAAAAGTAAAAATAAACATCGTTTGAATTTTGGCTGTTGGAATGTGCGCACACTTCTTGATGATAATTTCACGAAGAGGCCAGAAAGGCGTACTGCACTTATTGCATGTGAGCTAAAGAAATATTCCCTTGATATAGTTGCTCTCTCTGAAACTCGTCTCTCTGGTGAGGGTCAAGTAATGGAATCTGCTTATGGATATACTATCTTCTGGAAAGGCCTACCTAAGGGTCAGCGTAGAGAATCTGGTGTTGGGTTTGCTCTCAAGAATACATTAGTGTCCTCCATTGCAGAGCTTTCAAGTGGTATATCTGACCGGATCATGTCATGCCGTATCAAACTGACAAAAGGTAGGTTTCTTACCGTTGTCAGTATTTATGCACAAACAATGTCCCATTCTGAGGAAACTGTGGGACAGTTTTATGACAATCTAGCAAGATTATTGAGGAAAGTACCAATTTCTGACAAGCTGGTCATTTTGGGAGATTTCAATGCAAGAGTTGGAAGGGACTATGTTTCATGGCCTGTTTTAGGTCGACATGGGATTGGAAAATGCAATAGAAATGGAGTAGCTCTTTTGACGTTTTGTACTGAGAATGATCTGGTTGTCACCAACACTCTGTTTAAGCAGAAAAATAAATATAAAGCCACCTGGATGCACCCAAGATCTAAGCACTGGCATCTCATAGATTATATTTTGATTAGGAAATGTGATATGAAAGACGTTTCTAGCGTTCGGGTCATGAGAGGGGCAGAGAGCTGGACTGACCATCATCTACTGCGTGGCAAAATAGATTTTTCGATAAAACCTAAAAACCGACAGTCTGGTCCTAAGATACCCAAAAAGTTAAACGTTGCAAACTTTAAATTATCAAGCAACTTGCAAAGATTCCACGACGCTATAGAAAGTATTAATCTTGACCCAAACAATTTATGGGAAGATTTCAAAACAAAAGTATTTCAGGCTGCAAGTTCGTCAGTGGGATTTAAATCTCATAAATCCAGAGATTGGTTCTCAGATAGATCAGCAGAAATTCATGATCTACTTTTAGAAAAACAAAACTTAGGCAATACACTGCTCTCTCAGTCATTGAATCCCAACTCAAATGAAACTTACAGAAAGCTGAAAAGGAGGGTGCAAACTGCTCTAAGGAAAATTAAACAGGAATGGTGGAATGATAGGGCAAAAGGGGCACAAGAAGCAGCTGATAGAAATGATGCCAGTTGTTTGTATTCTTATGTTAGGGAGGTATATGGTCCAAAATCTTCTTCAGTAGCTCCAGTGAGAATAGAAGATGGATGTTTTCTTCTGACTGACACCGCTTCTATTCATAAGCGTTGGGTAGAACATTTCTCTGCACTTTTGAATAGACCATCATCCGTTAATATGAGGACGATAGAAAAAATTGAACAACTTCCAGTTATAGAAGAGATGGCATCTGAACCAACTCTAAATGACATTTATTTAGCTATGAATAAGCTGAATAACAACAAGTCTCCAGGATCTGATGGAATCTGTGCAGAAGTCTTGAAATATGGGGGTGACAAAATGATGGAACTCTTAAATATTTTAATTTGTCACTGTTGGAGAAGTGAGAAAGTGCCTCAAGACTGGATTGATACCATTCTTGTCTCCTTATATAAATCGGGGCCAAAGGATCTGTGTGGTAATTTTCGTGGGATTTCCCTTTTGTCTGTGGTTGGAAAGGTGCTCGCCCGCATTTTGTTAGAACGTTTAAATACCTTTATAGTTCCAAGTATGGTGTCTGAGTCTCAGTGTGGTTTTCGTTCCTCCAGGGGCACAGCTGATTGTATCTTTACTGTCAGACAATTACAGGAGAAGTGCATTGAACAGAATCTTGCTCTGTACCATTGCTTTGTTGATTTGAGCAAAGCATTCGATACTGTTAATCGAAGTGCTCTGTGGCTAATTCTGGGGAAAATTGGTTGCCCAGAAAAGTTTATAAACATGGTCAAGGCTTTGCATCAGGATATGAGAGCTAGGGTTAATTTTGGTGGTAGGCTTTCTGAATCTTTTGCTGTGGAAAATGGAGTAAAGCAGGGAGACCTTGATGCACCCACCCTCTTTGCAATATACTTTGCCGTTGTGGTGTCACATTCCTTTCAAAACTCTGAGGAGGGTATCTACATAAAATATCGAACAACGGGGAATGTTTTTAATTTGACCCGACTGAAGTTTAAAACGAAGGTTTTTACTTCACTTATTAGGGAAATTTTGTATGCTGACGATTGCGATCTGGTTAGTCATTCTGAATCGGGTCTGCAATCCCTTGTATCTGCATTTGATGCAGCTTGTGATGATTTTGGCTTGACCATCAATCTGAAAAAAACAGTTGTGATGTATCAACCTGCATATGGTGCTGTTTGTAACCTCCCTAAAATTTTTGTTAAGGGAAAGTTACTTGAGGTTGTCAATTCATTTGTCTACCTGGGAAGCTCTGTTCAAGATGATGGAAATCTTGATACGGAAATACACCTGCGAATTCAAAGGGCAGCAAAAGCATTTGGTGACTTGGAGTCACGCGTCTGGCGCCAGCGACATATAAATAACAATACAAAGCTGGCTCTTTACAAATCATTTGTCTTAACATCCCTATTGTACTCCTGTGAAACTTGGACCTGTTATGAAAGGCATTTTAAAATGTTAGAAAAATTCCACCAAAAATGCCTTCGTCATATTTTAAGAATTAAATGGAATTCTTTTACTCCAAACACAGATATCCTTGCATCTGCAGGCATCCCCTCAATTAAAGCCATGATTTTGAGGAACCAATTGAGATGGTGTGGCCATATTATTCGAATGGCAGATGAACGCATGCCGAAACAGCTGTTTTATGGTGAGCTTGCAGAGGGGAAACGTTATCGGCATAAACCTAAAAAAAGGTTTAAGGATGGCATAAGGACTGCTATGAAGTCAATTGGAATGGCTCCAAAAGATATAGAAGTCCTCGCTTCAGATCGAGTTGGATGGCGAACAAGGGTGTGGAGTGGAGTGAAAGCATTTGAAGAGGCCAGGATGATGCAAGCAGGGCTCAAGAGACATTTAAGGAAAAAGGTGAAGACTGAGAAGGTGAATGACAAGGACCTTTTTGTGTGCACAGTCTGTGACAGACCATGTCTGTCCTTGGCTGGCCTCAAATCTCACCTGTAAACCCATGGAAAACAAACCTCACCCAGCTATTCTGATTATATGTCTGTGCACACGTTTGAATGTGGTGTGTGCCAGAGGGTTTGCAAATCCAATGGGGGTCTTAAAAGACATGTTAGGATCCACAATGAGCAGAACTTACTTGCAGGTATTGGTAGTGCAAATCAGAGGTGCAATATGTGTGGGTGTTTTTTTTCAAAACACTGTCTGGTTTAAAAAGCCACATCAGACGCCATGAAAGGGCTAAGGTGTAGGTGCAGGAGGTGGTCAAACTTTGTTTAAGGAGTAGACAACCACCATATATATATATATATTTATGTGTGTGTATATGTTCGTGTGTTTGTCCCCCCCCCCTAATATCGCGTGACAACCGATGCTGGTGTGTTTACGTCCCTGTAACTTTGTGGTTCGGCAAAAGAGACCGATGGAATAAGTACTAGGCTTACAAAGAATAAGTCCTGGGGTCGATTTGCTCGACTAAAGGTGGTGCTCCAGCATGGCCACAGTCAAATGACTGAAACAGGTAAAAGAGTAAAAAGATTATTATTATTATTAAGGCAGCAAGCTGGCAAAATCGTTAGTATGCCTGGTGAAATGCTTAGTGGCATGTTGTCTGTCACTACACTGCCTCGGTTGACTTCGCCTTTCATCCTCTTGGGGGTTGATAAAACAAGTATCAGTCGAGTACTGGGATCAATGCAATCGACTTTTCTCCACTTCTCAAAATTGCTGGCCAAAATTAGAAAAACTTTTGTAATTTTATTTACTGTATTTTTTTTTTTATACAACAGTGGTGTTGAAAAGGTGTGTTTGGTGGCTTGTGTTACTTCTGTAGTTGTTGGTTTTGTTGTTGTTTCTTTTGATCTTGTTTTATCTGTCATTATGTTTTTTCCTGTTCATGTGTTTCTTGGAGTTGTAGTTGCAGCGTTGTTGTTCTTATTACAAATCTAATTGTTTCTTCAGTTTTTTAAAAAATTTGTTTTGGCTGTTGTTGCAGTTCTTGTGTATTTCCTATTCCTGGCTTTGTAATGAGTTTAATTCCTGTTTGGTGATAGCAATAATGGTAGTGGTGGGTGAATGGTTGGCTAGTCCTTTGGTGCCTTGTTGATCTTTCTGGCCTTCAGCATCATGTTTCTGATACTAGCTTTCCTTCTCCCTTTTTTTCATTCCAGCTACAACTTTCTGCCATAGCTCCTTCTTTTCATCTTTGTTGCTTGACAAGATGTGAGAGGGAGATATAAGTGGAAAAGCTTTAGAACAGCAGTAAGTCTGTGTATGTAACTGTATTGTTTGTGTTTGCATACTGGAACTTTGTCAGTTACATTGACAAGTGTTCTAGTTGATCTGATCATTGGAACAACTTGCTCATGAAATTAACGTGCATGTGGCTGAGCACTCCCCAGACACACATGTCCTTAATGTAATTCTCAAGGAGATTCAGCATGACATAGAATGTGACAAGGCTGGCCCTTTGCACTACAGGTACATCTAATTTTTGCCAGCTGAGTGAATTGAAGCAATGTGAAATAAAGTGTCTTGCTCAAGGACTCAATGAACTGCCAGGAATTGAACTCACAACTTGATGATCCTGAGTCAAATTCTCTAATCACTAAGTCACATACCTTAACATGTCTGTATACATAGGGCTTATTTTTGTCTGTTTTTGTCTGTTTGTACTTGAATTCTTTAGGTCCATTTTGTTTAAGAGAAAAGAAGACACTTATCTGTTATGGTTGGTGCTATTGTGGCCAAAATAATCTCAGAATGGTGCTGGTGTGTTTGGGATCTTTATGGCAGTTATTATTGCTGTTAATATTGATGTTATTATAGTTTCACTGTCAGCATCAGTGTAAATCCATGCTGTCTTTGATTCTATTGTAATCAGGAGACTGACAAGTGGTTCATGCAAATAGTTACATATATGGCACCAGATCTTTCTATGCTCTATTCTAAAGTGCAGTATCTTGGTCAGATTCTTTGATAACATCTAGCTCAGGACACTCATACCATTTCCAAACCATTTTTCCTAAATGATACCATGTAAGTAATATTGTCTATTAACTACTTCATTTTCAAAGAACAAGGATTTTCTGCTGATACTGCTAACCATTCTTACTGGTATTGTAATTGTTCTTGTTTGTGGTCTTTGAGGCAGTAGAGTCCCCCATGCTTTCACTTTCTGTTATAAGCTATAGATTTTCAGACATTTGGCATCACTAAATATGTAGCACCTGCATCTTCTGCCCTTCACCACAACATAAATCTTTTGGCCCAATTAGACAGTTGAGTTAGACCCAGGAACTTTTCAGATATTCACAAAAATATAGACAAATCATATCGCTTCCCTTGAGGAAAACACATTTTATAACTCACCAGATTTTTAACTCACCATTTTTACTGTCATTATTACTGGCACTATTTTTACTGTCATTATTCATCTTCCCAAATAAAAGGGAAAAAGGGCAAATTCTTAATTCCTACAGGACACCATAGAATGTTTTACTGTGAGGCTTTCTTTGAAAATCTGTACTTCAATGATACCAAATTGATGAAACCCAATGCAAAGGCCTATATCCACCCATTTTTTATAAAAACGTTTTCCCTCTTAGGTGTGTGTGGCCATTTCCATTCATCAGTTTCTCAGAGACACATCTGTAATGTATTATCTATCTGGTGGTATCTTCCAATAATTGCTCTGATACCGATAAAGTAGTCCTTTGCAGATTTTTACGATATGTTTACATATTTTTTTAAAAATTGTGTTTGTCTGCCAAAGAAATCTGTATGCTATTTGATGCTTTTAAGAATTTCAACAATAACAACTACAAATACAAGAATGAGGATGATGATAGTTGTAATTTCTGATATAAAATAATTGTAATGTTAATGATAATATCAATAATAAAAGCATATTTGCAAAATACGAAAGCTCCAAGTAATTGCACATGAAAATTTTGTGGTGAAAGATATTGGATATTCTCAGAAGCATATGTACATCATTAGTGTTAGAGGACACCTTGGAGGCAAAAGTGGAGAGGTAAAAGCTGAAAATCCAACCTAAATACTGACAGGTTGAATTCTTACTAATTTACCCAAAATGGCATGGTGCCAAGACTTCTAAGCATGAATACAAATAGGGACCACCTGAAGTAGCAATTTCTTTTATGGTGGACATTGAAAACTATTGTTTATTACATAATTAACATTCTATATTCTGTTGCATACCAAACTCATAATAGTTGTTTTTCCTGTTTGGAATTGAAGCTGAATTCTTCATCAGTACTAAATTAGCACAAATATTCAGTGGAGGGTTTTGAGTTTTTACTTCACAGATGTGAAGTGAATGATAAAATTAAAAGATAACAAAGTTACTTAAGCATTGGTTTAAAGGAGAATTGAGCGTTAAGGAATACTTTGTGAGTATCGTCACCTCATGAGATACTTTCATATCTTTTAAGAAAGAAGTAAATAGCAATCTTAGTTTAAAACAAGAACATAACTTTCTGTACAGATTAGTACTTGATTTATTAAAATACTGCTATACCAACCTCTATTCGTTTTGGATATCTGTGCTCTGAGCTCAAATCTCACCAAAGTCAATTTTGCTTTTCATCCTTTCTGGATCCCCCACCTCTCTCTCTCTCTCTTTCCCCTCTCTCATATACACACATTCAAAGATCTAGCCCCATCACCTTGTGTTGTGTTCAGTTGACTTAAGAACTGCAATTGAACTACACTAGTCTGTAGAATACTCAGCCACTTTCACATTAATTTCTTAAGCAGGAAAGTAATTGGTTTAACAACTGACTGCTAATTGTCAAAACCAACAGAAAACCCCAAGCCATCCTTGTTGAAATTATTGACCTCATTGTCAATAACATTGCATTTTTCTCTCATTAAAAATAATTTTAATGCAGTGACTTGGTCAGAACTCATCCAGGAAGATTTACAAAGAACAGAAAATTATTTTGTGTTAATGTTACAATTTAAACTTCATTCTTTTCATAGTAATACTGAGATGGAGCTAAAAATTTAGAGCATCAATTATTTTGGTGATTAGAGTGTTTGCTTTTTCAAAAGCAACCATGCAGGTATGACTGTGTGGTAAGAAGTTTGCTTCCCAACCAGGTAGTTCTGGGTTCAATCCTAATGTGTGGTACTTTAGCCTTGGGCCAACCAAAGCCTTGTGAGTGAATTTGGAAGACAGAAACTGAAAGATGCCCATCATGTGTGTGTGTGTGTCTTTGTGTTTGTTCTCTACAACCACTTGAAAGCTGGTATTTGTTTATTTACATCTCTGTAAATTAGTGGTTCAGCAAAACAGGTCGACAGAATAAGTGCCAAGCTCAAAAAAAGGAAAAAAGTATTGATTTGACCAAATTTCTTCAAGGTGGTATCCCAGCATGGCCACAGTCTAATGACAAGCAAACAAAAGATAAAAACAAAAATGTAACATGAAGTGTTGTCAATCCTTAATATAAACTGGGAATGATAATGAAACATAATCAGTTGGGTTTGTTAATTGACTGCAATTTAGATCCATGAACATTTAAGAATTTGCTATCCAAAAATCCATTGGATGAGTGAAAGTAAAATTTGAGTGACTACTTAACAAATATGGTCTCACATCACTAAGTCTTATTTGAACTCACTTTATTGATCACGGAAAGATAATATTATTAAGTCATCTTGAGTAGGGCATGAAGTAAATAATTAACAAATCATAACACAGTCAGTCAGTGCTTACCAAAATTATATTAATTAGTTAACATCCTACTTAATTTCAGCTATTCTAAGATTTGACCATTTTTTTATCCACCAGCACACCAGTATGCTAGTTCTATTATAGAATAGAAATATTTTGTACTAAATCCGTTTTTGTGGAGCTATGTGATACAAGTCTTGTTCAAGGATAGTTTAAAATATATAAAATGAGTTTAGCATGATAATCTATGCTGCCAGCAGCTAGAACATTACCCACTAAAAGCCTTTTTACTTCAGTAAAAAATGAGCTTATGAAAGCATCTTTATGAGTTTGACAAACTTGTTTGAAATAGCAACCAAATTTCTCAAAGAACACATGATACTATCTTAAAAATAAAGGATATTGAACAAAGTAATCCTAGATATAGTATCTGTGAAAAAAAAAAAAAGATTGAATACTTACAGTGGGGGTGGCTTTAATGAAAGGTTCCAGAATAGGATTGATCTAGAGTTAAACAATATCATGTTAGCTAAAAATATAAGTATACAAATTTGTTTTTTAATGGAAAAGTAGATGTATCAGTCTGCTTGTTTTTGAAAAGAAAAAACCCCAAATTATTGACCATTCTGATAGTAGAGTCATTAAAGAACCAATTTGTTGTTTCAATTCTTCCAATAATTTCCTTGATATTTGTTAAATTGTAATTTAATAAGGAGTTAGTTAAGATAAAAAAGCAATAATAACAAGCACAAACCTCTGCCAAGGCAACACCAACATCCTCTCAACGATTGGCCAGAGATGGTTTTTAAAATGAGAATATCTGAAATAAACTTGACTGCTCTCACAAATGAAAATTCTAAAAATGAACTTGACCACTCTCAAAAATTAAGTAAAAAACCAGGAAAAATAATCCAGAATCCTTGTCCGGTACTGGATCAATCCCAAAATCTAATCAAAATCTAATCATTTCATGCCAGTCATGAGGCCAAACATCCTTGAAAGTTTCATTCGAATCCATCCAGTGGTTCTTGAGATATCGTGTCCATGGACAAACAAACAAACATGACTGAAAACGATACCTCCGCCTTAGCGAAAGCGGAGGTAATAATAAATACCCCTTAAACAACAATCCAGATAATGGTAATATAGAACATGAGTTTCAACTAATAATCTATAAGTCCAGAACATAAACCATGAAGCAGCTAAGACAATATACTTAGCAAAAAATAAAGTACTATTCTGCTTGTCTTCAGAGCCATTTACCATTTTCATAGTAGGGCTAGAAAAAGAATCAATATTACAATGCCTGAAAGCAGTCTTTATGATACAAGGTAGAGTGTATGATCTCAATATAGCCATCAAAATGAAGGGTTCCATTTGTTCAACCTCATTATGCACCTACTCAATATGATGTGTTTGTAATGAAATTTAATGTGTTGAAGTAATAATTATTACTGGAATGGACAGCTGTGTCTTTGGTATTTTAAAGTAATTTAAGAAACTTGGCGGCAAATAAGTTAGTTTATGCTTATCTAATAATGACATACTGTTATTTAGCAGTATGGTAGTTAGAATTCTTTCCTAGAATAACTTTCTTAGAAATATGACAGTAATGTGTAAACATTTCCCTAATATCTTATAGCTGTTTGTTGGAAAGCTTGGTTATTGAATGAAATATATATTATTTGATAGTTATTTCCATTCAATGAAAAATCTTAAAAAAAAAAAAGAGAGAGATTTCTTGAATTTAATGAATTTTATGTCAGATATACATCAATATTGATGTAAATTTGTACATTACACACATAATGATATAGCAATACCAATTTTCAAGTAAAGGTGGTGAGGTGGCAGAATCATTAGCATGCTGGGCAATATTAGCATGCTTAGCTGTATTTTGTCTGTCTTTATGTCCTGAGTTCAATTTCTGCCAAGGTCAACTTTGCCATTCATCCTTTCAGAGTTGATAAAATAAGTACAAGCTGAGTACTGAGGTCAATATAATCAACTAGCCCTCTTCCACGAAATGCTTGGCCTTGTGCCAAAATTTGTAATCAATATTAATTTTGGTAGCAAAGGGAAATTTTTCTTTCCACCATTTTACATCCATTTTTCCACACTTGCCTGAATGTGGTGGCTTATTTCTCAAAGCAGTGTCATTTACAATTTAGTACACTTTCTATTGCGAACTTTTCAACTGAGGAAGTATGGGAGGAACCTGTATTTTAAGTAGTCAGGCCAACTGGACTCAGTATTGTTAGTTACCTGGTTTTGGCAACATTAAAATTTGAGCTTATGACCATGTGGTTAGTAGGTAAGCATTTTACTCTGACAACTATTAGTCCTGACCTTCTAAACATTCTAATTAAAATTAAATATCATTCTTTCCTGTTATTTAATGCTTTCACAAGATTTTACTTTTTCCAGGCAGACAATTGCCTTTGTAATTACTGGGAGAGAGACATATGTATGGATAATGAAAATTGTATGGAAACTTAATGAATAATGTGTATAAAAATATTAAAAGAAAAAAACGAGCATAACTCCTCAAATTCTTTGATTAAATTACTTATAAGGAATTCGAGGCTATAATGCACATCCATTGAGCCCTAGCTTACAGAATAAAGAACAAATAAGAAATGTTAATGTTGCTTCGCCAATTAAGGTATAAGTTTTAAGAAACAAAACGGATGTAGATTTCTTAATTATGACACTTAGCAAAAAAAATTAAAATTCTTCTATGTAGGAATTTGTAATAAAAACAAAGCCAATAAAATAGGTCTCCTTTGTGTATTCATAAAATAGATTACTATTTCCCTTCCGAAATAAGGTCTGCCAAACTCCTGGCCAAATAAACAGATCTGAAAGAGAACTCCAGCTGACTAGATAATTTTCTTTTTTATAGATAAAAAAATAAACTAAAAATTGTTAATTATAAAATAAAACAAAATCCAAAATGCACATGGTGCCATGTTAACAATTTTAATGTAATTTACACAAAATTTTAACAGTTGAGCCAAGTTCAAAAACAGTGCCTTCCCCAATGATGCAAATTTCCATTATTGGCTAGACCTAAGATTTAAAAGAAAAATATAAGGTATACATGCACATGAAATAAATAAAAGAATGCAGGTATAAAGGTCTTTGCAGCATAAATGCTGAGGAGAAAAACAAACTTTTTTTTTCAAGAAATGTTATTCTACATCACTACGAATATTCAAACTGCCAGGAAATATTAATTGCTTGGAAACTCTATATATTTTTTTAGAAATTGCTTTTATTTTAGAAAAATATTAGCTCAGTAATAATCTATATATGTATTTGTTTTACAAACTCAGATATGGCATGTATGTATGATTTTGTTTGTGATTCCTACACACCCAAACACAATGTCTTTCTCGTCAGTATTTCCAAGTATTTCTTCCTTTGGCATAATAATTATAACAATACCATTTCCTGTTGAATCTTTCCCTTTTTTACTTATTTTATTTTAAATTTCAAATAAGAATTCCTGTCTAGATCGTTTAGACTAAGCATATTTACTTGCATGTCAGTCAATAAAAGTGGATCTAATCATTGCTAATACATTTTGGGACATTGAGCAGTTAATTGTGGATTTATTTTTCTAATAAGCCTTTCATATTTCTTCTTTTTCATTAGATTCTCAATAATTTAGCATTATATTTTTCAATTAAAAAATTAATTACAACCCAACACTGTGTCCTAATTACCATTAAGATCATTTTGGAAGCATTTTCATGTCAAACCAAATTTCTTGGAAATATGGAAATCATCATCGTTTTAACGTTCACTTTTCCCTACTTGCATGGGTCAGATAGAGTTTGAGACAGATTTTCTATGGTCAGATGCCTTCCATTCCCCAGCCCTTGTTTCCAAACAAGGTAATATTTCCCCATAGCAAAAGTGTTTCCACAGAATAGAGGAACTGAATGGCATTGTTCTACAATGTCATACGATGTCAACACAAGGAAAGACAGACAGACTCTCTCTCTCTCTCTCTCACACACATACATATATATGACAGGCTCCTTTCAGTTTCCATCCATCAAATCCACTCACAAAGTATTGGTCAGCCTAAGGTTATAGCAGAAGATACTTGTTCAAGGTACCATGCAATAGGACTGAACCTGGAACCTTGTGGTTGTAAAACATATTTCTTAAACACGCATCCATGTCACCGTAGCAACTGCAGGCTGGAAGAGGCCTCATGGCAGGCTCCATACCACATAGCTTGATGTAAATGGGGAAGATCTTCAGAGGCTTGATGTGACCTTGGAGGATGCAGCAGGGGTTAGTGTGGGACTGCCAGTGATGGAGAGCATGACTTCTCTAGGACTACTAACTTGGAATGACTCCAGCCCCATCAAGCAGGGGAAGCAAGCAAGAACCAAGCAAGCACTGCTATGTCTGATAAATTTTCTTGTTTGGAATATTCTTTTAATCTCAATGAACAAAACAATAAAAACAAAATTCTATTCTCTTTGTCAAAGTTTAATAATTTGTCCAACTACATTAAACATAAACCAAACTTTCAATTAACCAGTAACTATGATTGTCTAAAGTAGTGGTTCCCAAAGTGGGTGGTACTGTTCCTTTACGGGTGGGGGAAAGATCCAGGGGAAAAGTGGGGGTGATAATGGGGTGGCCAAAAGGGGGCAATGGATGTAAAAGCAACAAAATAATGGGTTAATCAGGTTGTTTTATTGGTGAAATATACTTGTTTTAAAGTTGATGCAGAAAGAAGTCTATGTTTGTGGTGGTGTGTGTGTGTGTGGGGGGGGGGGGGGGCTAGGAATGTGCTTCGGTGCCAAGGGGTTAGTAACCTGAAAGTGTTTGGGAACCACAGGTCTAAAACAACACGACATTAGCAACACACTCATTCTGTAGCCCACCACATCAGTTATACAAACCAAATACTGTCTCCAAATAGAAATACAAGAGAACTTCTACAAGCTTGCATGTCCTGCAACAAACAGCTGCAGATTTCCCTTAAATTATATTCAGCACTCATAAAAATAGGAAACAGACCTTAAAAAATACGATAGTTATGGCTGGAAGGCTTTTGGTTGAAAGCTAACCTGAGCTTAAACAACAACAATATTAACAGCAGATAAATTATTTCATGTCAAAATGTCTTTCAAGGCATGGTTTTGAGTTTTAAACTTTTATCAGTGACATTATGTGTGTCCTTGTGACCTTGTATAAGTATTAATGTGTCTGTATGAAAATGTGTATCTGTGAATTTATATATGTGAGGGCATATGAAAATCATTAGATGAAATTAACCTGAAATTTTAAGTAAAATTTATAGGCACTGGTTGTAGAGTTGACAGTATTGGTCAAGGAATGGGAGGAGGCAAAAGCCATCAATAATTTGGTAAACTGCCAAATCATCAAATTTCAAGTCATATCCACCTCTACCAAAAACGTATAGACAGCAACATTAAAAAAAGTAACTCCATAAAACAGAACACTCAAATATAAATGGTTGTTGTGAGTCATCTATGTATTGCTGTATTATGCATTTTATAATGGCTAGGTTTGACATATATATACAGAGATTCAATGAGTATATTCATGCACATGTGAAGTTATGTATACATGCATCCATACCTCCAAGTGCGTATGTGTTTAAAAATGACCATATATTCTTGCATATACAAGTACACATATACACATGATATACATACATATGAAAGGACATGATTAAGATATTGCAGTGAAAATGCTGCTACATTTACATTGCATTTTTTGCTCCAAAAGTGCAAGTCAATACTCTCTAATACCACTTATATCATCCCCCATGTGGTGATGATCTTTCCTTGAATGAATCTGTAGGTTATTAATTATATGGACAGTTTGCCTGTCTTTGTCTTGTCCAGTTATTTCTTCATTCAGTCAAAATTAATATTTGTGATTTCTCTCCAGACATCTTAATGTCTTTTGCAAACCAAGTCGCTGGATGTAAAACACTCTTTCAATTTGTTCTTCTACTACTATTTCTTATGGTTCTATTTTTGTAATTTGTATTTTCATTTTGATGATGATAATAATAATAATAATAATAATATCAGCAATCATAAAAATGATTATAATGGAAGTAAATGCTAATATGGTGATATTATTAATATCCAAAGAACTGCATGCCTATATCAAATTATTCTGAACTCTAGAATCTAATCTTTAATCTGTTAAAATACATTACTGAAATTAGATACCATGATTGTCACTTTAGTGCTCTTCTCGATACTAATGGCCAAGCAGTCCATTCTTTATACACAAGTAAAAATATGGATCATTTTGTTCATAGTCATCTTGATGGCTGATGTTATATATCATTTTTATATCCATCTTCCCCTATGTAGCCAAGGCATGGATGTTTTGTTTGTTATTGAATTGTGAACTTGATACGTATGCATCCTCACCTACTTATTTTTCTTAAAGTATTTCTAGAGAACTTTTTTTCCTTACCCTGTCTTAATCATATGCAAAAATATGCAAAGCCTAGTCTCAGTGACCAAACTTTACTCATAAAGTTCTGATAATATTATGCCCATGAAAACCAAGAAGTGTTTTAAATCATTAGTGAGAGTAATAACAAAGGAATCAGTCCCAATTTATAGACTCTACATTCTATTAGACTCTGTGGGTGTAAAAAAACAAAAGTGACCATTTTATTTAGAGAAAGAAGGAGGAGTAAAAGAGACAATGGTAGTGATGATGATGAGGATGCCTGTGGCAATGATAATGAATAATAATAATAATAATAATAATAATTATATTAACCCATTCTGGACAAATTATTTTCCAGGAATGTTTCATTTTGAATAACAATTTTGTTTTACTTAAAATAGTCGCAAGTGTGGCTGTGTGGTAAGAAGCTTGCTTCCCAACCATATGGTTCTGTGTTCAGTCCCACAGTGAGACACCTTGGGAAAGTGTCTTCTACTGTAACCTCAGGCTGACCAAAGCCTTATGAGTGGATTTGGTTGATGGAAACTGAAAGAAGCCCACTGTATATGTGTGTCAGTGTGCCTTTGTGTCTGTTTGTTCCCCCACCCCAATTGACAATTGGTGTAGATGTGTTTACATTCCCTGTAACTTAGAGGTTCAGTAAAAGAGGTCAATAGAATAAATGCCAGGCTCAAGAAAAACGAAGTAGTGGGGTTCATTCACTGAACTAAGAATTCAGTGTAATGACTGAAACAAGTAAAACAAAGAATAAAAAATAAAATGAAAGTTTGTCGGAAACATTCTTCTATTTAAGATGTTTTTGTTTTTTTTATAAATATATATGACACACAATAGAATCCGTTCTGACAATCGTGAGCATCTCGTTATTTTTAAAATATACACATTTTATAATTATAGGAAAGCAATGAAAGAAGTAAATTAAACAAGAAAGAGGGTAAACATTCTTTATTTGCAAGGACTGGGCTTCATTTATTTGTTATGGTGATTTTGGAAAAATGGTGTTACACATAGAAGAACATTACTGATTGGACATCTATAATTCTTTACAATTTTTTTTGTCATGATAAACATTTTTTGTCTTCCCTCACCATCTCTATGCCTACTATTACTCTCACCCCAGCATGAGGAATAGAAGTGTCACTGAATAGTGAGAGAGGGGGTCAAAGTGTGACACACTGACACACACAAATTCATTTTGGTATTTATTATTATAAATATGTACACACACACACACACACACACACACACACACACACACACACACACACACACACACACTTCTTACTTTTGTTGAAAACATTTAATTGTGCTTGGCCGAGGTAGGAAAATAGACATCAGTAAAAAGAAAGCTAAGGAAATCTCAGTAATATTAATCTTAACTTTATAACTGCTGCCAGGGCTCAATTAAAATTATAAAGATTTTCAAAATAATTGTATTTTAATTCTTAAATACTGCACATATAATAAATAAACAAAAATTTTCACTGATTTTGAAATTACAATTTTACTAGCATTCAAGTAATATTTTTGTCCATGAATTTAAAGGTATGATAAATGTATGTTCTTTGTCCTGCACTCTTTATCTGTCTATCTTTCTTTCACACACACACACACACACACACACACACCTATATGCATTCTACAACAGCCAAAAAATATTTTCAGAAACTATCCACTTTTAACACTATTTTTGTTTCTGAGTTGTTGCCAACTTAAAAAGTTAAATGATAAAACTTCAAGACATAATAGAAAGCAAATTTTCTATTTTTCTCTCGAACAGAATGAAATTATCCAAAAATGGAGCTGAAAGTTCAATTTTGATCTTAGTAATGTATTATGATTCCTGCCCTCTCCCAATTTAAGTTAACAGCTTGTATGGTTGTTTCCATTTCCTCTGTGTTTTCTTCTGGAAATTTGACCAGCACTTTGTTGAACAAAGGACTTCTATTTTTTTTTTTTTTTTGAAAAAAATAAGTGAAATTTAAGGCCCATTTCTTAATTGAATTTAAAATTTACTTTATTGACAGTTTGTGTAAAATAGCAGAACACAGTTTGAATTTAGTTATTGATTGATTGTTTTTATAGACTTTTATTTTAATATCTGGGAGACTTATAGGAGTTTTGTTTTGTTTTTGTGTGTTCCTTTTTATTAACTGATTTTGCATGATGTTGTTATCTCATATCACTAGCTCTTGCGAATAATTGTCTACTTTAACTGTCTTTAAGTAACAAAGACACTTTATCCATTACAGATGAATATACATGCATACAAATAGATATACATGTCCACACACACACACACACGCACACACACACACACACAGTTAGAAAAAGAGAGAGGGGAGATTTAAACAAGAAAATAAAAGAATATATAGGAAGCCTTACATTTTTATTTAGTTCTTAACCATTTTCTTCCATTACTCACAGAAATCTACTGAAAATAAAGCCAAGATTAGTTTTTCTCTAAATGACATCCACTGTAGATAGTTAGAAAGTGTTTGACTAAATTTCTTGAATTTTTTTTTTCTTTTGTTTGCGATAATAATCATACAAATTGTATGGCTTATCAATGCAATAAGTAAATTGACTATCGGCAAATTTTATTTAAATAATTATCTACAAGAAACAATATAGAAAATTAGTCAGAATCAGAAAAAAGAATAAATTAAAAATAAGAAAACAATTTGAATTTCAACAATCAGTTAAATATGATTTAATGATAAAAAATAGATTTCATTTTCTGATGATAAATTTTAATGAGAAGGATAAATTGGAAATTGAAGAAATAAAAATTAAGGTGGTACAAACCCCACCAATTATGTTTATATTTCTCAGTAATGTAGCTTGCAGGGCGTGAGGGGTGCCTTGGGTGACACTTTTAGAGAGGTGACTCTTTGGATGTGCAGTATAAGAATTTATAGGTTTATAATTAAAGATACAAATACAATGTACTCTGTGGGAACTCGAAAGGGTAACATAATCCAAGAGTAAGGTATTCCAGTGTAAGGAAATCCAAGAAGTAGGTACTCTGAAACCAAGAATTAAGTACTCTAGATCATCATTGGAAAAACGTAGATGTGTGTGAGTGTGTGATAATAGGCAAATCAAAAATAGAAACGAAACCAGAACCAACAAAAGTCAAAAGGACATACACAGTGAATGTATAAGGTTGATGCTCAGAAAGTTTAAGATGGAAAAAAGAAGGGGTGTGACATTTTGAGCATGGCTCTTCATCAGAAAGAGGAAAGAAGAAAGAACCAGAGAGAAGGAAAAGAGCAGTCCAAGCTAAGAAAAACATGTTTTTCTCAAACTATTCTTTTCTTTCTCTCCAGAACTTTCCTCTTTCTGACTAAGAACCATGCTTGAAATGTCACACCTCTTTTATTCCATCTTCTATTGAGTGTCAACCTATTACATTCAATGTGTACATCCTTTTGATTTTTGTTGTTCTTGTTTTTATTTTTGTTCTTATTTTTGATTTGTATAGGCTTATAGGTTGAAGAGGAGGGGGCAAACTCAAGTGTCACCCCAAACAGCATACACTTGAGCAATACACTACAGGTATTTCAATATCCTCACTGGGTCATATTCTCACCATCCATTTAATATCCTTTAAATTTCTCTCCTATGTTGGTCTCAACAAACCAAGCTTCTGATTGGGTATTGGCCTAAATGTTGTCACTCATCATATCACAATCATTATCACAAGCTTTTTGAAGAAAATTTAGCTGCTATTTCTAGCAGGCTGAATGACTGCAGAGAAAGACTCTATCATTCATTTGCACACAAGTACACGTTTTTTTATATGTAATTATTATAAAATCAGTTTCTTATTTCTTTATTGCCCACAAGGGGCTAAACATAGAGGGAACAAACAAGGACAGACAAAGGCATTAAGTTGATTATATCGACCCCAGTGCATAACTGGTACTTAATTTATCGACCCCGAAAGGATGAAAGGCAAAGCCGACCTCAGCGAAATTTGAACTCAGAATGTAATGGCAGACGAAATACCGCTAAGCATTTCACCTGGCATGCTAACGTTTCTGCCAGCGCGCTGCCTTGTGCCAGCGCGCCACCTTCATTATTATTATATAATAATTATTATTATAATTATTATAAACTCAGTTTCTGCTCACTTTCACAGTTGCCTTTTGAAGATTAAATGAGGTTTACACCAACTTGTGAAAAATTATTGCACGAAATATATGGCTGATATTTTATAGAATTCTTTTCTAAATCAAATAAACTTTCATGACGCTTTGTGCATTCTTTGGGTACAAAAGGAAATTAAAAAAGAAAAAAAAATTAAATAAAAAGATTACATTCTTTTTTCATCTCCATTTCATACTGTTGACTCAATACTTCTTTGTAAGACTTACTGTTGCACTGATGGTCAATAAAATAGTTTATCTTTCTATACACCTGATTGCATTGGACATCTCATTATCTTTAGTGTGACACATTACTCATTAGCACTTACCGGGACATTGAAGGTAAAAGAATATACCTGAGAAGGACATGGCAATTAAAATTAAAAAAATAAATAACCAGTCTAATATGGCTTTTCACATTCTTAAGCTTGCCTTGTTCCCATTAGAATCTTCTTTGTTAACAAAATACTAATACACTTGACATTGATCTTGTACTGACTGACTTAAAAAGAAAAATATTGAACAATCCATTTGTTTTTCTTCCATTAATTCTATAAAACTCTTGTAGCACCATTCTGTCTGATGTGTGGGCTTAGCTACATGATAGGAATACTCTAAATAGCTGTGGATCAATGGTCTCTTTGTTTGTATGTACGATGATTCCTGCCAGATAGATTTGGGCATTTATGATTGGATAAATGTCAAATAAACTTAGAGAATATTTGGCTTACTAGTTGAATATCTATCTCATATGCAACCTTGAAGTCTCTACTCTGATCGAAGTAGGCTATAAAAAATACATTCTCTTTAGTACCACACTGGCAATTTTTAGGTGTGATGAATAGATGTTATAAATTCAACCATCGCTGAATATAAACATACATTTTTACACAAGCATATGTCATAAACAAGTCTTATAAATAGTAGAAATCTCTAATCATGTTTGATTTTCTTCAACACTATATAAAATAGAGAATGGGATTGTTGCTAAAGTAGAGAACAAGTGAGATTCTTTATAACAGGCTCAATTTTTACACTAAAACTGAATCATTCCAGATAGTACAAGTTATGCTTAAAAGGCATTCTCACAAGAATTTGTAAAAGCTTGTTAATCTTTGGTTGCTCTACAGTGAAACCAAATAAATAAAATGGATGACACAAGAAATTCTTCATTTAGGTAACAATCTGTGCCACATTGCAACATACATGCCCACAAAATTAATCCTTTTTCTGTATTTCTTAAGATTTGTTTCAACATCTATATTTACTTAGAAATTATTTATTTACTTATTATTGAGGTCAACTTCGCCTTTTATCTTTTCAGGGTCTTTAAAGCAACTAGTACCAGTTATGCACTAGGGTCTGTAAAGAAACTAGTACCAGTTATGCACTGAAGTCATTGGAATCAACTAACCACTCCATCACCATAAAATTGTTGTCCTTGGACCAAAATTTGAAACCATTATCATTATAACTAGCTGGACCCATAGATATTTAACAGAGTTAATGGCAAACTTACTGGGTTATTTCTGAAAATTTATCCAAAAAACCTGAAAGCTGTGTTGTGTCTGTATAAAAAGATAGTCACTAATCATTGAAAAGTGAAGGAAATCAGAATACAATGATTACTTAATGCATTTCATATATACACTTTATATGTTTTATACACAATTTTATAGACTTCATACACAGCACACTCCCTCTTTCTCTCTCACTCTTCACTTTACCCTCTTTTTCTCTCTTTTTTCTTGTGCTTTTTGCCTTTTCCTTCAACTAATCATGTGGAAGCATTACACACAGGCTAAGTAATGAAAGGAAAAAATACTATACTTTTCACTCACCATCACCTCTGTTTGTTGCATGTTGTGTCTTGGTCTAATGCAAATAGTTTATGATTATTTTAAATACTTTCAAAGATTTATTTTAAATAATTACAAACATTGGGCGATATGCTGTGCTTGAAAAGACCTGTCAAAACAAGTGTGCCCAATGCCAGTGCCGTCTGACTAGCACTGATATCAGTGTGTTGTAAAAAGCACCATTCGAGCATTGGGCCTCACAGAAGCACTGTCAGGTGACTGAGATCTTTTGGTGATATACTGTGCTTGTATAGACCTGTGAAGCCAAGTGAGATCATAAAAGGCAGTGCTTCAGCATGGCCACAGTAAAATGACTGAAACAAATAAAATAATGTATGTGCAGAAGTGACTGTGTGGTAAAAAGTTTGTTTCCCTATCTCATGGTTCTCGGTTCAGTCCCATTATGTGGTACTTTAGGCAAGTGTTTTCTACTTTAGCCTGAGGCTGATTAAACTCTTGCAAGTGGATTTGGTAGGCAGAAACTGAAAAAAGTCCATTGTATATATATGTATATCTATGTGTGTGCCTTAATATCTGAGTTTGTACCACACTACTGCTTGATAGTTGGTGTTGGTGTGTTTACATCCCTGCAACTTAGCAGTTCAGCAGAAATGACTGATAGAATAAGTGCCACTTAAAACAAATAGATACTGGGGTTGATTTGTTCAACAAACAATTTTTCAAAGCAATGCTACAGCATGGTCACAGTCTAACGACTGAAACAAGTAAAAGCTAAAAAATGCAAATTCATTGGAAAGTCATAATTTTTTACCATTCTTTTCCATGACATTCGACCACACACACAATGACATGACTTACATAATGCTGGCATTTTGAAGACATGCATTCACAAACACAAAAAATTTACACACACACACACACACATAGGTATGTATGTGTGTGCATACACAAGCCAATACACTAGCCTATAGTTGTTAATATGTAAAATATTACTAGACTGGTATAATACTTAGTAATTTTTTGGACAAAACCTGCCACCAAAGTAACAATTCAAAATGAGTTGCTGAAGAAAAGTATGTGTGTATATATGTATGTATGTATGCATGTGCATATGTATGCGTGTTTAAAACTGTATCCTACTAGAAAACCAATTCATAACAAAGTAAAAAGAAAAAACAAAAATAGAGAAGTAAATCTGCAAAAGAAAATCATTGTCTGTTGGTTCATCTGCAAAAATGATTTACCATAAATAATCAATGTTGGTGGTATGAAGCCACAGAAACAAATAAACACTCGGGTTGGGTGATTTTTGCTTCATCCATGCCTTAATTTCCATTAAGTGTCTTTGAGACTGCTTGGGTAAAATTCGTGCCAGATTTTTTCATCTTTCCTTTGTTTGACTTCATTTTACAGAACTAAGAAGATTGCATTTAACAAAAGAATGATTGATATCTTGTCTAGTTTGGTTTCTCTATTAGCTTAGAATTTTGATTTGGGGTTCTTACTTCCCATAGACTCGTGCAGTCATGTTTGTCTTAAGTTCAATCTCAGTCAAAACATTCTTTTATTTTACATTTATTTTTAATAAATCACTTAATATGTTTATATATTTTATTATTATTATTATTATTTTTACTTATTGATTCTAGTTCACCAAATGCCAGAACAGGAAATTTTTTAATTATGAGTTTGAGACTATTCAAACTGAATGAAGGAAATGAAATGAGACTACAGCAGTGTTACTGATGCATGACACTATTATCATAGAAACATGACATATCTGTTAAAACCTATCACACGTACAGTGCAGCCAACTGCCATTCTAAACTGAGTCTGGCTTGGTAATGTGTACTATTCTTTCACTAATTGTTTCAAGTGCCTATATAGTCAATAACTGACATACATCCCACCTCTTGGTTCCCTCACTCTTGATCTTGTCAATAACCTGGACATGATAGCTGGAGGAAGATAGAGGGCTGCACCAGTACCTGACTGGTACTAATCTTTAGTTGAGTAAGCTGGATCACTATGAAATGAAGTGACTTACTCAAGGGTAGAAATGCACCACTGAGCTCAGGAATTGAAACCACAACCTCCTTATGATCATGAGCTGATACTAGCCACCATCTCATGAGCATGAATGGACCGCCACCATCATCAACCACTAGGCCATATACTGCCACCTTTCACATGTAACTCAGAGTTATTCAAATATATTATACAAGATCAAGCAAGAAAATGACAAAAAGTAGAACTATTCCTTTCCAAACCCTGTAGATCCCTATAGATCCAAAAATCTATCACCATTTATCTCTCTCTAAGTTGTTGGCACGCCATCGCTTACGACATCGAGGGTTCCAGTTGATCCGATCAACAGAACAGCCTGCTCGTGAAATTAGCGTGCAAGTGGCTGAGCACTCCACAGACACGTGTACCCTTAACGTAGTTCTCGGGGATATTCAGCATGACACAGTGTGACAAGGCTGACCCTTTGAATTACAGGCACAACAGAAACAGGAAGTAAGACTGAGAGAAAGTTGTGGTGAAAGAGTACAGCAGGGTTCGCCACCCCCACCCCCTGCTGGAGCCTCGTGGAGCTTTTTAGGTGTTTTCGCTCAATAAACACTCACAATGCCCGGTCTGGGAATCAAAACCATGATCCTATGACTGCGAGTCCGCTGCCCTAACCACTGGGCCATTGCGCCTCCACTATCCCATTAAGTAGATAATTAATAAATCAATTACCTGGAAATGATACTGATCTGTTTCTAGAAGGTTTTTTTCTCGAAAGAATTTAACACAATATCGCAAACTAAGGAAACACACACCATTTTCACAGTGCGGCTATTACTTAGTCAGCAGTGAATCATAATTTCTGCAATTCTGTTTAAATCTTGATGGGTGCAAAGGTTGTGGATTTGTATGTTGCCAGACGATCCATTGATACATTGTGATGTTCATGAAAGGACATATATATATAAACACTAATTGGTCAGTATTATGCTTTGTTGAAACAGAAACATGTCCAGAGTTGTCACTATGGATGCGAAAGTTCTTACTATTTGCTCCTGGTTTATTCGTTTATATCTTTCAGCCCTAAGGCAGTGGCTATGCTGGAACACTGCCAATCGTCCAGAGTGCTGTAGCCATTGAAGACTGTTGGCATCTTACGTCCATAAAATTTTTGTTTCGAAGATGCAACTCGTTTTCAGCAGAGCGAACTGGACCAACATGAAATGAAGTGCATTGCCCAAGGACACAATGTACTGCCCAGCCCAGGCATTGAAACCACAAACTTATGATCACCAGCATAATGATTTAACCACTAGGTCACATGTTTTTACTGCATTACCTAATTCCAATTTAAATCTATTGGGATTTTGGTGCATCAAATATCTGAAAAAAATATTTCAATGTTTTGTTGTATTATTATTCGTTCTTTTGCTTTGTTAAGTTCAATATTGTTCAACAATGTTTGCTTTTCCTTGATAAGAATACAATCTTCCTTAATTAAAACTATATTGTTCTTGTTCACCACATTTTGTTAGCACCTATTCTGCATGTCACAAACTGTATCAGTAAAATGGAAGTTTATGCAACTCCCTTTACTTGTAACCATTAGAATTCCTATCTTTGAGAATCTAATGCTGTTAATAATTTCTTGTAAACTACACTGCTGTGCTGCAAGCATGGTGCAACAAAGTAACCTGTCCACTACTACAGTGAATTGAGATGAAGCTTCAAGAAGTCATTCTTGAAGTTTGTAAGTGTGTATGTGTAAAAAAATGTTAATAGACACAGGCATGACTGTGTGGTAAGAAGTTTGCTTCCCAACCACATGGATCTGGATTCAGTTCCACTGCATGGCATCTTGGAATATTTTTTACTATAGCCCCTAACCAATCAAAGACTTATGAGTGGATTTGGTAGAAGGAAACTGAAAGAAGCCTGTCATATGTATGTGTGTGTGTGTACGCAGGAATATCTATATGTGTGTATTATTGTCTGTGTTTGTCCCCCACCACCATCACTTGACAACCAGTGTTGTTGTGTTTGCATCCCCATAACTTGGAAGTTCATCAAAAAGAGACTGATAGAATAAGTACTAGGCTTAATATAAAAATAAGTACTGGAGTTTGATTCACTTGACTTGAATTTGTCAGGAGTGGCTGTGTGGAAAGTAGCTTACTTACCAACCACATGGTTTCAGGTTCAGTCCCACTGCGTGGCACCTTGGGCAAGTGTCTTCTACTATAGCCTCAGACCGACCAAAGCCTTGTTAGTGGATTTGGTAGATGGAAACTGAAAGAAGTCCGTCGTATATATGTATATTTATATATATATATATATATATATGTGTGTGTGTGTGTATATGTTTGTGTTTCTGTGTTTGTCCCCACCACCATCGCTTGACAACCGATGGTGGTGTGTTTATGTCCCCGTAACTTAGCGGTTCGGCAAAAGAGAGTGATAGAATAAGTACTAGGCTTACAAAAAATAAGTCCTGGAGTCAATTTTCTCGACTAAAGGTGGTGCTTCAGCATGGCCAGTCAAATGGCTGAAACAAGTAAAAGAGTGTTGCTTTTGTGTCTTCTTACATCCATTATTTAATAACTTCACTAAGGAAAAAAAAAATTCTAAAATAAGTATCATACCAGATTGCATTTGCAAGTAAATATATTCGTAGAACTACATTAGCCAACACATGGTGCTTTGTAATTTGAAGCAGATTTGGATACTATATCTAGTAGGTGGAATGACTATAGATGTTTCCACATTGAATTGTGTGTTGGGAAGCTGTTTTTAATGCTAATCAAGACATACTTTGAACTTACATACAGAAACACGTCCACACAAACATGCATACAACTATGCACAAATACATGCACATGCATGTTGTACACACATACACATACACACGCATGCACACATACACATGCATGCACACATACACACATGTATACACATAATTTTGACTGACATCAAGTTTTGCATATAAAGCTTGTCTAACTCTAAGGTATTAAGTGAAAATTTTAGCTGCTTTTATCATAAATATGACTCTACATTTGGTATTGAATACTCCATCATAAATGTTTTGCTGTTACTCTTAAAATACTTTTAAAATAACAACTTCGAAATAAACATTATGTGTGAGTAAATGTACATGCCTACATATATCTACATAGTGTTGGATGAAGATATTGTAAATGATAGACTTAGAATTACCATAATGTGAGATGACATGATGTCCACTGTAATATGTCCACATATCCTATGGGTAGGATAAACAGCTGAGTAAGATGGGGCAGGAGGAGTTTTATGAAGGCTGTTTCAGTGGCACCTACGTCGTAGTTCGATTTACTGTAGCAGAAGCAGAATGAACAAGACATGTAATAAAGTCGTTAGTTAACATGAAATTGATGCAGGATTGTGGTGCTGCCTGGACAAACGTTATGTCAATCTAATTAATAACCCCATGGAAAATATTCATAAAAATGAGACGGTTGATAATAATGATGATGACAATCATCATCAGCATTTAGTTTCATTTTATTGTGCTTGCATGGGTCAGACCGAATTTGTTGAGGCAGATTTACTACAGCAGAATGCCTTTCCTGCCACCAACCCTCACCTACTTCCAAGCACCTATGTTCAGACATGTTTTTCATAGGAGATTTGAAATGAATAACATTGCTTGTATGATGTTGGTCATTTATAACCATCATATAATGTATGAAATAACACTGTGTAACAATTTTTTTTTGTTTTTGGTCAATAAGTGCTATTTCCTATTTGCTTTCATCTAGAAATCAAAGGACATGACTACTATTCCCTTCAAGTTTTGCTTTTATGACCTGGACATCAATGTTTTGAAACTAATCAATTTCCATTACATTTCAAACATTCAGCACTGAGTTGCTGAAGCTGAAATAGCGTTATAGCAAATGTTCTGCTCAATACCACAGATTTGCTTGACAATTGCTTGAGCTCAACCATTTGAGCATGTCCTTTAGTGGCTGACAATATGTGCATTTCTGATCATGAGCAGGAGTAGTGGGGGGAGCATCATAGCCATGTGTTGAGAAGGATTCTTTGGGGGTTTGAATAAATGTAAGAAATGTAAAGTGTGAAGGATATATTGACTATTTTTTATACTTTGTAGGGGTAAGCAAATATACTAGGAAATAATGGTTGCTACCAAGGACAAAAATCGTATTACAGTGTTAATAAAAGACACCAGGAAGAAACAGCAATCACTGAGAGATTTAGAATGATTCAGACTGAGACTAAACAGTTAACAGATCGTTCATTGTATGTAGGAGACTACACCACCACCGCCTCATGTATTTCTGGAGGTTGTAGTATAATCTTGACCAAATGTATGAGTACATTTTAATTAATTCATGTAAATATTTATGGCTGTATGTATAACTGTGCTTGTCAATGTGAATGTAATTACCCAAATACAATTTTTGATACAAATAAGATAATATTTTTTTCAAACACAGAATTGCTGTCAGAGCAGCAGAAATACTGAGTAAACATTATCCTTACAAAGGGGAAAAATTTGTCAGCAAACTGTGTTTGAAAAAATATCATCTTATTTGTACCATACAATACACATTTGATGCTTATATATATGTATATATATATAAAAAAAAATGTTAGTTTGTATATATCTATATATACACAAGTTTTGATACTTGATAAAGTGAATAAAGATACGATACAGTGTTTCATCTTTATTTTAGCTTCATGTCATTTCAAAAGTATTAAAAAAAAAAAAAAAAGAAAAATTGTCAAAATGTTATACTATCCATGATTATAAATTCAGAAACATCATTCTAATTTTGTTCTTCAATAATTAAATATATATGTATATCATCATCATCAACATTTAACATCCATTCTCCATGCTGGCCTGGGTGCATAACTTGACAGCAACTGGCAAGGCTGGAGGCCACACCAGGTTACATAGTTTGTTTTCGGTTGGTTTCTATGGCGGGATACCCTTCCTAATGCCAACCATTTTACAGAGTGTGCTAGGTGCTTTTCACGTGACCAGCATCTTCTCAGAACATATGAATTTAAAGATAGTGCATCTGAAGGTTGACAGACAGAGGTTATCTCGGAATCAAGGTTGCTTCAAATAAACTGCATAAAATGCCGCCAAAAAGCAAACTGGACTATGCCAAATTGGAATGAGCTGACATGGTACAATAGAACAGAAACTCTTCTAATGGCTTCTTTTAGTGGCTGTTGGTATTATCTTAGTGGGATGAAACCAAGGTTTAACCACAAACTCCAAATACGATTAGAGAGGGTTGTGCCATAAAAGCATACTGGTTTCCAAAACCAAAACCCCAAATAAAAAAATACAGCAACAACCCTTACCCAGAAGATAGGAAACCGATAGATAACTTGGCTGATTTGATTGACACAGAAGTAGTTTATTTTAATTAGTTTAGTCTATTAATGTGGATTTTATCATGTAAAACTTTTAAGAAGGTAAATATAAAGAAAAGCCTTTGCAAATTTTTTTCAAATTGACAACAATTTACATTTAATTAGCTGATTTATTTATTCATTTGGTAATTTATATGCTTATTTACTTGTGTATTTACTTCTTGAGTTTTGTATAAAGATATTAAGATATTATCCAGTTCTAATTCTTTCTTATGTTAGCGCTGCTAGCACATAATCTTATTGAAACATCAATCATTTTTATGCAGTATTCACTGTAGTTAGAAGAAGAGACTTTATTTTTGTATGGGAAGGTATAAAAGTTTAGTCTGACTTACAGACAAAAGGCTAATAGACAAAAGACTTATAGTGTTATATTCTACACAATGTAGGATACTGGAAACAAGAATTTGGTCTTTGTTGGTAAAAAAAAAAAGAATGAAAGGAAGAAAATAAAATTAGCAAAATCAGTTTTTTTCTTATTAGTTTTCTTTTAAAAATTTTACCAATGTCAAGAAAGGATGTGTATCCCATAAAATTTAGTAATGTAACAAAAGAGATAATTGAACAAAACCAACTTCGTTGTTTTATTTCATGCTTCCTTCACTCAAATATTTGAACAGATGTGATTTTTGGAAAATAGAACTTAAATTGGTAAGTAGGTGTATGATGGGGGGAAGGAAGAGGCAGAGGAGAAGGAGGAGCAGGAATGATTTCAGTGGCGTTGGTGCTGTTAAATAATTTTAGCCAATGGCTTAATAAACTGAATAGAAACTAAAAGGAAAACTCATTACTTATTATTATCATCATCATCATCATTATTATTATGATCGTCATCATCATCATGATCCTCATTGTAGTGATTATAAAGATGAGTAGGGAAAGATAATTAGGACAGATTTAAAAGTGATGATGATGAAAGAGATGATGAAGAGGAAGAGGTGGGAAAGGAGAAGTTTAATAAAACATCCTGTTGAAACTGAATTTAAATGATTTCACATCAGTTTCGGGCACCACTAGCAAAGTCAAAGGATTTGGATGAATTGGTAGAGCAGGTGTTTTAACAGTTAGGGCAATCTTCTTAATTCTGACCATTGAACCATGAAATGAGAATAAGCATATATTTTCACCTGAAATGAATGAGGCAAAGTAAAGTAATTTACCTAGGTGTGCAATATGTTGAATATTGCAGGGTATGAACTCATAACCTTTCTTTGATTACCATATGCTTTAATCAAAACATATGGATGCAGGCGTAGATGTGTGGTTAAAATGTTCACTATGCTAAACCCTATGATTTCAGTTTCAAATTGACTGTATGTCAAGTGTCTGCTACCATAACTTTGAACATTAAGCAATATTTTGTGAGATAGAAAGGTAGTGGGTTGGCAGAATCATTAACACACTGGACAAGGCATCTCATCTGTCTATACGTTCTGAGTTCAAATTCTGCTGAGGTCAACTTTGCCTTTTTTGTTTTTGGGGTTGATAAATGAGTACCAGTTGAACAATGGGAATGTTTTTATTCAACTTACCGATCCCTTGAAATTGCTGGCTTTGTGCCAAAATTTGAAACCAATATTTTGTGAGATAGCAAATGTGTAGAATTTTCCAGTTTCATACTGATGGTTTTATTTATACATCATATATATGTGTGTGTGTGGCTGTGTGGTAAGAAGCTTGCTTCCCAACCACATGGTTCCAGGTTCAGTTCCACTGTGTGACACCTTGGGCAAGTGTCTTCTACTAGAGCCTTGGGAGTGGATTTGGTAGACAGAAACTGAAAGAAGTCCGTCGTATATATATATATTTATGTATGTATTTGTGTGTCTCGGTTTGCCCCCCCCCCCCCCAACCATCACTTGATAACTGATGTTGGTGTGTTTAAATCCCTGTAACTTGGAAATTTGGCAAAAGAGACCGATAGAATAAGTACTAGGCTTACAAAGAATAAGTCCTGGGATCGATTTGCTCGACTAAAGATGGTGCTACAGTATGCCACAGTGAAATGACAGAAACAAGTAAAACAGTAAATAATACATATATGTATACGTATGTACATATATGTATGCATATGTACATATGTTTGTATGCATATGTAAGTATGTATGTATGAAATAATATTGTTTTTTCTTACGAAATATAAAACTGCTCAAGAAGTGCTCAGGTTGAACCTGAGACAAAAGATAAGAAATTAAGATATAAATTCAAATTACGCAAACATACTCATACAGTTATAAATTTGACTTAAAACGCATATATATATATATATATATATATATATACATCTATAAATATTTTTAAAAACATATTCATAAAATATAAATATGCATAAAAATACATGTAAATAAAAACCATGTGGGATAGGTATGGAAGGAAGTGTGAGAAAAAAAGAAATTATTTTCGTTCATATACTAAAATTAAGGCCGGTTAACAGTTTCAGTTAAAAGATCCATAGAGGTCGATGTGTTTTTTTTTTTAAATATATGAATGGTATATAAAGTATATAATACAGTTTGAGGAAGTCCACTTTCTACAGCTGTTTCCAGAGTTCATGTCCTGGTAGAAACATTAATAAAAAATATTACAGACCATGCGGACAATGTCCCCTACATCAGGAAAGGTATCCCTTTCTACCAGGTCATGAACTCTGGAAATGGCCATAGAAAGTGAACTTCCTCAAACTGTATAATATACCTTACATACCAGTTATATATTTAAAAAAAAAAACACATCAAACTCTATGGATCATTTAACTGCTCTTAATTTTAGTTCAAAAGAATTTTGTTGGTTCTCTCTTTCTCAAACTTCCTTCCACACCAATCCCACTTGGGTTTTATTTACATGTATTTTTATCTAAATTTATATTTATATTTTATGAATATTTTAAAAAATATTTTTTTCCCTCTCTCATTCAGGTTTCGTGTTCAAAGAAATCATAATTTTTCTATCGTCTTGGCCTAACAGCCCTTAAATTTTGTTGTCACTGTCCTGTCTTGTTCTCACTGTCCTGTTCTTGTTTACACTTTCACCCACCGCAAAAATTTCCAAATTTTAATTAATTTGCTTGCGGGAAGGACTGCTCCAACAAAGTCACGTATTGTCTTTGCCTTCGAAACGCGGAGTAGATGGAGCAGGGACAACTGAAGAAGGGTAATATTCTTTGTTGCATGTCTCATTTCTCTGTTTGTTTTTTCTGTTGTTTGAAAAAAAGTTCGTTTCCTGTCCTTGTGTTTATGTTTTCGTTTCTCATTGTGTTTAACGTTTTTTGTGATGTCCTGTACCCATATATGCTTGTATGTATACATATAGATGTCGGTATGTACATATATGTATGGATATATGCATATAATTATATATTATTTATGTTATGTATATATATATATATATTTGAATATATATATATACATGTATATATGACTGTGTGGGATGAAGTTTGCTTTTCAATCACATGGTTGTGGGTTCAGTCTCACTGTGTGACAGACAACTAGGAGAAGTGTCTCTTACTGTGGCCTCAGGTCAACTAAAGACTTGTGGGATTTGGTAAACAGAAACTGAAAGAAGCCTTTGTGTTTCTGTGTTTGTCTTCATCACCATTTGACAATTGGTGTTGGTGTGTTTAAATCCCTGTAACTTAGTGGTTTGGCAAAAGAGACCAACAGAATAAATAACAGGCTTGAAAAAATAAGTACTGGCATTGTTTTGATCTACTAAAATTCTTTGAAATGGTGCTCCAGCATGGCAGGTGTCTAGTAATTGTGACGAGTAAAAGATAAAAAAACTTTTCCATTCCTCCCAAGTGTCAAACTAATACACCTGCTTGTTATTCCCTCACTTGTCCTCATCCTTGTCTTCTGTAAACTTGAACTATATATATATATATATATATATATATATATATATATATATATATATATAACATTCAAGGGAGGTCGTTGCCAATGCCACTGGATTGGCTCCTGTGCAGGTGGCACATAAAAAACACCATTTGAGTGTGGGCATCACCAGTACCGCCTGACTGGCTTTTATGCCGGTGGCATGTAAAAGCACCCACTACACTCTCGGAGTGGTTGGCGTTAGGAAGGGCATTCAGCTATAGAAACTCTGCCAAATCAGATTGGAGCCTGGTGCAGCCATCTGGCTCACCAGTTCTCAGTCAAACCGTCCAACCAACCCATGCCAGCATGGAAAGCGGACGTTAAATGATGATGATGATGATGATGATGATTATGATGATATATATAAAGCCATCAGTGAGAAACCGAAAACCTAAGGATGTTTGCTCATGGCATCTGCCATTAAAATTGTAGAGAACCAGTTACTGGTCCGTTTGAAAATTAGTCAATGATGTTATTGTTCAATTATACTAAAAGAAGATAGAATAAATAAATGTGTCTTAAGGTAATCAAAACAATATTGATAGTTCCACTTGAACCAAGGTTGAAGATTGAAAGAATTGTTAGTGTGTTGAAGAAAATACTTTTGTTGTGTGTTCTGAGTTCAAATCCCACCAAGGTCAATTATGCCTTTCATTCTTTAGAGTTGCATAAAATAAAGTACTAGTTGTGTACTGAAGTTGATGGCATTGCCTAACAGTATAGTAAATGAACAGACAGCAGTACTTATTTTTTAATGCCTGATATTTGTTCTAGCAGTTTCTATTGCCAATCCCGGTTATCAAGCAGGGTGACAAACACAAACACCAGCATAGATACACATAAACAAATATAATAGGTTTCTTTCAGATTCTTTCTACCACACACAAGACTTTGACTGGCCTAGGGCTCTAGTGGAAGACACTTACCCAAAGTACCACACAGTGGGACTGAACATGGAACCATATGGTTGAGAAGTAAGCTTCTTGCCTCACAGCCATGCACCATGTCAATAAAATCTTTAATTGTTTCTATTTAATAATTATATTTTACCTATTTAATCACGTTATATTAGATTTTATTTTCAAGTATTTTGCTTATCATAACAAAAAAGATAGTACACTGTAACTACCCTGACACGTAGATACCACTTCCTCCACATTTTAATTACATCAAATACATTTACTGGTGTAAAACACATGTTTCAAAGCTTAGAAAAGGTAAACAAATTAAACTGCAACAATGTACACAAAATACCATAATACACTGTGGTGGTCTGCTTTATTTCCATATGGTGCAATAAAAATGTAATAATAATACTATTTAATTGGTTTACCTTCTTGTCAATAAAGAATTCAGAAATTGTGTACGTGTAACAAATTATGAGATTCAGAAATTATCATTATATTTTGATTATTGATAAGTAAAGGGTGATTGAAGTGAGCTACTATAATATGAAGTTAAACAACAAAAACACTGTCTTATGGATGACTTACAATCTGAGATATATATTCTGTACTGAAGTTTTGTATATTCCATAGAAGAGCTGAATGTCGGGTTTTACATCAATATTTCTTATGAGTTATGGTAAGGTGTAAGGCCTGGGAAGGATGACAAAATTATTTTGCAAGGTATATTTTTAAGGAAAAATTTTTGGTAAGTACTTACATAAGTTAACAGTGAAAACAAATAGACATAAGGAGAGTTTATTAGTACTAATAAAAAATTTGTAAAGAATTGGTTATATAGAAAGAGTTAAGTTTATAAAAATCAAGGAGAATACATTGTATGTTTAGCTTGTTAGTAAAATCAAAATAGCTACACTAAATATTTTCATCTAACTTACCAGTAAATTTCGATTTCCATAGATTACCAATGATGTGATAAGAATTTATAAATTTTCAAGAGGACTTGGAAGAACTCCTTTCTTGGTGATTGGGAAGGGGTGCGGAAATTGATTCTCGAAGTGCATACAAAACTTTTAGTAATAGCATGTAAATATTAGATCAGAAACCCTTTTTTTGGATAGACAAAAAAAAATTAAAGGCTGCCTATGAGAATCAAACTCACATCCTCTCATCAGTAGAGATGTAATTATAATAATTAGAAGTTTTCTGATTTAGGTTCAATGCTAGCAAATTCAAAGGAAATGGGTTACTCCATACTGTTAACCCCAAAACTCAACTAGTCCTTCTTTCATCAACTCTGGAAGGATAAAAGTCAAAGGTGAACCTCAGCAGGATTTGAACTCAAAAGTAACGAGCTGAATGAAATACTTCAAAGCTCAAACAATGCTCAATGCTCAAACAGTTCAGTCAGTCTAATATAAAGATGTAATATCCATGACCAGAAATGAAGGCAACATATGATTTACTTAATTTCTATACTGTGGCAAGGGTAGCAGATATGTGAGACATTACATTATATGATATTTTTAAGTTTATTTCTCCAGATTTTCTATAGAATTCTGAAGCCAGTACTGAAAGTTATGGTGTGTCATATACGAATTATTCTATGTAAATGATGCAATTGAAGATATAAAGAATAGGTAATGAGTGTACATCCATATTTCAAGAGTTATTGCTCTTTCATTAGCACCACATCCAACCCTTCAACTCTCCATGAACTCATTGCTTAAATACCCACTAAGTTTGGCTGTGTAGCACCGTTGTTAGCAATTAATATTTACATACATATAGACAATATTAGTGAGTTCAAACCCTGCTAAAAGACATGATAATTTTATTTTTCTTATTACATCTACAGTATCATTTGAGGTTGATAAGAAAACATACATTTATCTGATCCTATCTCACATATTTTGAAAATTCTTTTACTGTTTTGTAGTATTTGGACTGCAATCATTCTGGTGCAAAACATGTAATGGTATTATCTATTTACATTCGCTTGAGTTCTTTGGTACTTATTTCATTATGTTTTTATGATTTGAGGCAAAGACTACCTCCACATAGAAAGAATAACTCAGTTGAGGCTAAAAACCATAAGGTATTTTTGTTCAACATAGTTTGTTTAATCATCATTTCATAATATTCATGTCCATAGACACACATACACATGTGTATGTGAGAATGGTTTTGGAACAATTTTTATCTACCAAATTCCTTTCATAAGGCATTAGACAATGCCCAAGGTTATGATTCAAAAACAATTGGGCAGAGGGCCATGCAATATTATTGACCCTGAATCTCTGTGAGTACAAGAACAAACTTATTAACCACACAACCATGCCCGCCTCATTAATATATTCACCCAAATCTCTTTGGAACGATACAACAGCAATATCAACAATATTTCTGACCCAGTGTTTAGAGATGCTGCAAGAAGATCTATCTTAAGGCAATAAGGCAGCTTGGAAGCAATTATTTACACAGGATCGACATTATTATCGTTATTGTTATTATTATTATTATTATTATTATTATTGATAACCAGTATCAAATTAAAATTTTTTTAACATTCTTTCTACATATATTTTTATTCTCTACATAAAATGTTTGTCACACACACACACACACACACACACACACACACACACACACACACACACACACACACACACACACACACACACACACACACACACACACACACACACACACACACACACACACACACACACACACAATGTGTATATGAATATGTGTGAATGTCTGTATATATGTATGTGTATGTATTCATGAGTTTATGTGTGTGTGTGAAACACACACACACACACATATATATATGTAAGTGTATATATATGTATGTATGGATATATATATATATATATATATATGCACATAAATATGGTAACCAGAAAGAGACAAAAATTTCAAAAAGTGATGGGGGAGGAAAAAAAAGGAGAAAAATTCTTTATAATTCAAAGATTTTTACATAAAATATAATTAGACTAAAGAGAAAATGCATGCTAAATGAATGCATTTAATGAAAAGCTTGTGTGTAATATATTAGGGAGTCATTTTTGGTCATGGAACCATTTATCAATGAATAATTTCTTGTGAAAAGGCCCTTTGGTAATGTGAAAGTGTACATTGTACAGGATGTAAGCTATGAGCCATCAGTGTACCTTTGTCCTTGTGATCTAATTACTCTGATGGGAGTCATCGAACATATTGCATTGTTCAGTTTTTTTGTTTCCAGAAATTAATTTCAATCAATGCTGCTTATTCCTAGCTATTGGCAATTCTTTACATAGATCATGACACTGCAGCATTTTCTTATTTGTGCATGAACATACATGCAAGTGCATGCACTTATATATATATATATATATATATATATATATATATATATATATCTTTATTTATATACTTATATATATATATATATATATATATATATATATATATACATACACACACATACACACACATATACTTAGATGTATATGTATATATATATAGACATACATATATATACATATATATGTACACATATGCATATACTTATGTATGCACACATGCAAACGTGTATATGTATACTTATACACACATGTGCATATATATCTACTTATACATATATACTTATACATATATGTGCATATATATATATATATATTCATGCACGCACTTATAAGTGTTTATGTATGTATATACATATATATACACTTATATGCATATGCATACATATACACACTTATATGTATGCATATGCACATCTACATATATATATATATATATATATATAAAGGGAGAGAGAGAGGGGAAAGAGAGACATATACACAGGTATATGAAGACATCAATTTATTTATAGATGTATGTTTTTATTCATGTGTATGCATGCATTTATGTATATGCGACTAGGTATGCATATATAATATAAATCACCATATGGATATATTGTTCGATCATAGAAATTAGACACATAATTTTAATGGAAGCTGCAATATGTATAAAGAAAAATACTTTAAATATGAATGAATGAGTGAAGACATGTACTTGTTTTCACATGTATGTGCATACATTTATGCACACATACACCCATGCATACAAATATATCTACATATACATATGTGTGTGTATATATATATATATGTACATATGTATACACACATACATACACACACAGATATATATACACACAGATACACATGCATATATTTATATGTACACTTGCAATTATGCATGTGGGTGTATATGTATTTCCTAAATACAGTATTATCTAACATAGTCATATGCAAGTAGACAGACACTCAGATACATGTTTCAAATTCATACATATTTAAATATATACGTATTTATATACATATATGTGTGTGTGTGTGCATCTGCATGTATTTATATATATGTATATAAATATGTGTGTATATATATATATATATATATATATATATATATATACACACATAGAATCACTCATTCAGATGTATGCACATACACATATATAATATATAAATGTGAGAATGTATGTATGTATATATGAAGATATGGAAGTGAAAGATAAAGAAATACAAACAACTGCCTATTATATATAATAACTATAAACTATATTTTCTTTCTTTAATAACAAATACAACAATACTTTGTTTCTGAAATTCATTCAGTTTATTTGCTCTGGCATTTATCCTTGAATCACTTAACTTCTTATACAAATGCACATATACATTTACACGCATATTTACATACATGCACTTACCCACATACATTTCAAAATATACATGTATACGGATACATTTAAAAACATACTTTACACAAAGACATTTAAACATATTGATATACATGGAAATACACGTGTTTATGGACAAACATTCACACAAATACAATTATACACATATATTTTCGTATATACATTTTCAAATGCCTAGTTTGGTGTATATATCGACACACACATATTTATGTATACATTCACTCACACATACTGATACATAGTTTTACATATATTTTACACAAACATATACATATACACATTTATTCACATCCACTTATATTCTATATGTAGAGTTAATGACATACACATACATTTATATGTATGTATACATTTGCACTTACATACACATTTAGATATATGTATTTACAAACATGTATTTTTGTATATACATTTACACCCATACCTTTGCATATGCATTTACACATATTTACATATATTTAGAAATATATATTTGCATACACGTACACACACACACACTTATACACAGAGATACAGGTGTGATTGTGTGATAAGAAGTTTGCTCCCCAACTACATGGTTCCGAGTTCAGTCTCACTGTGTGGCACCTTAAGAAAGTGTCCTCTACTATAGCCCCAGGCAGACCAAACCTTGTGAAACTGAAAGAAGCCTGTTGTGTGTGTGTGCGTGCGTGCGAATGTGTGTGTGTCTATATTTGTTCCCCTCAACCAGTGTTCATGTTTCATGTGTTTACATCCCTGTAACTTAGTGCTTCATCAAAAGAGACCAACAGAATAGGTACCAGGCTCAAAGACATGTACTGGAGTTGATTCATTCAATTAGAATTCTCCAAGGTGGTGCTCCAGCATGGAAACAGTCTAATGACTGAAACAAATAAATGCTAAAAGATATATTTACACTCTTACATTAATACATATATATTCATTTAAATAATATTTACACACATAGAGGCATAAACATGGCTGTGTGGTAAGAAGCTTGCTTCCCAGCAACATGGTTCCGGGTTCAGTCCCACTGCATGGCACCTTGGGCAAGTGTCTTCTACTATAGCCCTGGGCTGACCAAAGTCATGCGAGTGGATTTGGTTGATAGAAACTGAAAGAAACCTGCAGTATATATATATATATTCAATTTATCACCCTTATTATATATATATATATATAATAAGGGTGATAAATTGAATATTATTTTAATCAACTTCAATTTAAAACCAGTGGCCTAGCATAAAGAAAAGTCTGAAAATCCAGAAAAACTGTATTACATACGTATAAGAAAGGATGACCACTAAGTGGACATCCATTATGCTAGAAACAGATCGCCTACGATCAAACCACAAAGGAAATGATGTTCTCTAGAGAAATTCAGCACACACCAGAACGTAAACATTAATGGTGAAACCGGTCTATGACTAATTCTCTATTTTGTATATTTTCATTCGTCTTGCGCGTTTACATTCTGGTGTGTGCTGAATTTCTTTGTGGTTTGATCGTAGGTGATCTATTTCTAGCATAATGGATGTCCACTTAGTGGTCATCCCTTCTTATACATATATATATATATATATATATATATATATATATATATACACTCTTTTACTTGTTTCAGTCATTTGACTGTGGCCATGCAGGAGCACCACCTTTAGTTGAGCAAATTGACCCCAGGACTTATTCTTGGGAAGCCTAGTACTTATTCTATCAGTCTCTTTTGCCAAACTGCTAAGTTATGGGGACGTAAACACACCAGTTGTCAAGCGATGTTGAGGGACAAACACAGACACACAAACATATGCACACACACACACATATATATATACATATATACGACAAGCTTCTTTCAGTTTCCGTCTACCAAATACACTCACAAGGCCTTGGTCGGCCCAAGCCTATAGTAGAAGACACTTGCCCAAGGTGCCACATAGTAAAACTGAACCCGGAACCATGTGGATCGTAAGCAAGCTACTTACCACACAGCCACTCCTACGCCTATATACATATACATATATATATAAATATATATATATATATATACATATATATATATATATATATATATATATATATATATGCTTTTATGTGACACTACCACAAGCGCTTTACACCACCAGTGTGACTGCTCTTCACACTTCTGCTGCAGAGTACAGGTCTTCTTGAATTCAACAAGGCACCAGGCATCCCGGTCCTTTGTTATCTCGCATGGAAGGCTCAGCATGCTAAGGTTGTTCTTCAGTACTTTATTCCATATCTTCCTGGGTCCCTCACTTCCACATGTTCCATCTACTTTCAGAGATCAGCACTTATTTATGGAGCTGTCAGCATCCATCCACACCACATGACCAAATCAACACAGTCTTCTCTCTTTATATATATGTACACATTTCTGCATATATTTATACACATTTATGCAACTCCACTTATATGCATTTATCTACACCCATAAATTTTTGCACATAAATTTACACATGTGCATTTATTTATGCACATATATTTAAACACATACTTACAAATGGAATTGCAAATACATTTACACACACAAGTTCACACATGCATTCACACACATAGTTATGCATATATATTTACATATACACATTTGCACATGCATTTTATCTTCTAGCATTCTTTCATTTGTCTTTTAGTTATTTCAGTCATTGGACAGTGGCCATGCTGGGGCACTGCATTGAAGGATTTTAGGCAAACAAATAAACACCAGTACTCATGTTTTTTAATGCCTGGTACTTATTTTGTCGGCCTCTTTTGCCAAACTGTTATGGGAATGGTAACAAGCTAATACCAGTTGTCAAGTGATAGATGGGACACACACTAATACAACAAGCTTCCACACAGTTTCCATTTCTACCAAATTCACCCACAAAGCATTGGTCAGTCGAGAGCTATAGTAGAAGACTTGTACAAGGTACTGGCCAATGGAATTGAACCAAAAACCATGAGGTTGCAAAGTGAGCTTCTTAAGCATATAGCTATATACACTCAAGAATATAACGCTTTATTTCCCATGCACTCATATTAATATGTATCTAATTAACGGATTAACAGTAATATTATTGCAGTAATATAACACTGATGAATCCAAAGGCACAGTTTTCAGCAAAATAAAAAATCGTGCTGGCCATAGAAAACCAAGACTTTGTGTGGTACCAGCACCTAGCTATATCAAACAGAAAAAAAAAAAAACTGATCCTATTTATAATAATGTCTAAGTGTCAAGATTATCCTAAATATCACCCATGTTGTCATATATATATATATATATATATATATATATATATATAGGAGGTTGTATATAAGTATTCTTGTTTGTATGTATGTGCATATGTGCGTGTTGATATGTGCGAGTAGTTGTGAGCATGTGTATATGTGTGTATCTGTATATGTGTGTATGTCTGTGTGTAGCTTGAAGATATCTTCTTTAGATAAGGGTATCAACTGCAACATGCGATAAATAATCGTTCCTTGAGTACAAAGATCATTTGTCAGTAAATGGATACGGCAGATATCAGAAGAAATCATTTACTGGAATCTAATCTGTTGGAATGTCTGTTAGATGGAGCCGGGTAGAGTGATGAGGAGCAGGGGGCATTTATTTTTTTTTTAGAGTTGGGGTTGGTAGGATTAGTTGAGAAGCAAAATTTTAAACATACATGCCTTTAACTTTACCTCTCTCCCCACCCTACATCCTAAATTTACTTGAAGGGTTCATATATAACCTCCACTCACTCTGCTTTCCTCTATTTAAATTTACCATATTGTGACACTGGTGAGGGTGGTTGGTCGCTAGCTTTTTGCCAGGGGCAAGGGAGTTTCTTACTGCAGATGATGGCGATGATGATAATGATACTGATCAAGATTATGATGATGATAATCATCATGATAACCATGATGACGATACTGAGGATGCTAATGATGGAAGAGGTAGCGATGACTTGGTCATGAATACATCATAAAAAGTGGGTTTGATTATTTCCAATCTATCTGACATCAGAAATAAAGAGTTAAATGTGTGGGTTAGTTAGCATATTAAAAGTTTACTAAAGGTAGAAATCTAGCAGAACCATTAACTCAGTGGACAAAATGCTTAGAAGCATTTTCTCCATCATTACATTCCAAGTTCAAATTCCAGCAAGGTTGGCTTTGTCTTTCATCCTTTTAGGGGTCAATAAAATAAGCACCAGTTGAGTGCTGGGATTGACTATCTTCCTCTCTGTAAATTTTGGGCATTGTGCTTATAGCAGAAAGGGTATTAGAAGTTAACTAACATTATTTTCCTGCTAAACAAACAAGAAAGATAACTTTGAACATTCCTGCATTCTTAGCTTTTGTCAGTGGAAATAGAATCTGCACTCTTGTTAGTGTTTACCATTGAAATAACGTTGTTGCTTGGCTCCAGGTCAACCTTGATTAAGCAAAACTATGATTAATGGAATGCCAGCCATTTATATAACAGAAACATGCCCTTTTTTTTTAATGACATAGGATGTAATTTGAAAGATTGGCTGTTATATCTAGCATGAGTGACTAAACTATGCACAGACATTGATGCTTTTGTTTATATTTAGACCCGTGTCAGCTGTAATTGAGCAGACCTGTAACCAGAGATTCCAGCTCTGACCATCCCAGTTTTGTGCATTATTCAATCTCTCTTTAAATGTAGTAGACTTTGAGGGCAATTTGGGCACTATTTTTCACATGTTGCCTGACTTCACAGTAGTTTCTTCATTATCTTAGCTTCCTTGTTGCTATCGGTGTCTGTGGTAGAGGTGTTTGTATTGTAGAGTAAGTGTTGGTGATCATGTTCATTGTGGTGGTGCTGGTAGTGCTAGTGGTATAATTGGTATTCTTGCTTTGGACAGTTGCCCAAGGTTCCACACTGGGACTGAACCTGGAAGTATGCAGTTGGGAAGCAAACTTCTTACCACACAGCCATGCTCAGTGCTTAGATGTAAACTTCTTCCCAGGTTTTGCTTTTTGGCTTGGTCACGAATACAACTTTGATATGGCATTTTGTCAATTATGGTTCTTATATTCTTCTAACTCAGAATTATGTTTGTTTATTTATTTATGCCCTTTAGCAATAAATATGGTCAACAAGACCAAAAAGAAGGTATATGTTTATGCTTTAAACATTTAGAAAGAAGTTATTTTTAGATTCTTCCATTATAAGATTCAGAATTTGTTACCATTTATTTATTTATTTATTTATTTATTTATTTATTTTACTTTGCCATTTGGGAGCAGCAGTGTCACTGGCTACAGTTTTCCATCAGGTCAGTGACTGGTTCACTGCTTTTCAGAAGGAGAGAGTGACAAGAGATTCTCTTTAATGTGGTTCAAATGACTTTGTTCTTTGCAAAAGACTCTGAAAAGCATCAGATTTTTGCCAATTTTTACATCGTTTATGAGTATACATAGGCCAAAAAATGTAAACAATGTAAACATGTCTGCATACATACATACATATGTGCATGCATAAATACATCCATAAATGCATACATAAATACATATATACACATATATACACAGGCATACATTGATACATACATATATACATACATGATTGAAGCCCATCTGATATATATGTGTACATGTATACACACACACACACATACATATACATGTGTGCATCGTTGTGGTAGTGCTGTTTGCCCAACCACCACCACCAACAACACCACCACTTGACAGCTGGTATTGGTTTGTTTTAGTCCTCATAACTTAGTGGTAAGGCAAAAAAGGGACTGATAGAATAAGTGCCAAACTTTAAACCACAGGTAGTGATGTTGTTTTGTTTGACTAAAATCCTTCAAGATGGTGCTCCAGCATGGCCACAGACCAATGACTGAAACAAGTAGAAGGGATATGTATATACACACTTATACATATATGTGTGCTTGCTTGCTTAACTCGCTTGCTTACTGGCTCATAATTGCTTACACACATATAGAAACAATGAACTAGCAGTGTACCTTGTGGCCTTTGTTCTGGCTCTCAACATTTTAAAATTCAAATCCCACTAATGTCAGCTATACACTTCACCCTTTTGGGTCAAAGAATAAAATATCAGTTTTATTCTGGAGTCAATTCTCTCTTTAGGTCATTCAGCCAGCTAGAAATAACAGCTAAATTTCTTTTAAACTACACTCATTCATTTTTAAAAAGACACAAAAAATAATATAGTTCTGAGCCCCATGCAGATAGGAAACAGTCAAGATGGTCATATAAGGAACACCTTTGACTATATAACTTTTATCAAGATTATCCAAGGTAACAACTATTTCAGATATGTAGCTATCATTGCTATGAATGTTTTTTAACCCCAGGTCAAGTGTCATGGAACAAGCCTATGACCAAATGTGTTCCAACTATAATCATACCATGTCTTTTTTTTTTTCCCAGATATATTGGGTTCTATAATTATCCAATACGTCATTTCTATTTTTTTTAAAGCTTATAGTTTATAATTTGAGAAATATAACTATTTTTAGCAGGACATGCAACCACAAAGAGGTTTCTTCTTTTAGCATTGAGCATTACTTAGCTTTACAGAACACAGATACATAGCATGGCTTTGGCTGCACTGTGGAGGTTGCCAAATTAGCCACTCACTTCCTTAAATCTAACATACCTTCATCTCTTTGCCAATAGTAACCTACCTAGGTGGTCTCCTAACATCACATACCACATTATGTCATTAAAGAATGGCTCGAGTAGGTTAACTTATTTTCACAGACATTTTAGTTCTACCTGATTTATTGTACATTTTCTTAATTTCTGAATTGTGAATGGTTGAGCAATAATTAATACCTGACTAGGGTCGGGAAATGAAGAAACTTCAATGTAGTCCCTTAGGCTGTTAGAACTAACCATAAGGCGGCGAGCTGGCAGAATTGTTAGCACACCGGGTGAAATGCTTAGCGGTATTTCTGCCGTTACGTTCTGAGTTCAAATTCTGCCGAGGTCGACTTTGCCTTTCATCCTTTCGGGGTCGATAAATTAAGTACCAGTTATGCACTGGGGTCGATGTAATCGACTTAACCCATTCGTCTGTCCTTGTTTGTCCCCTCTATGTTTAGCCCCTTGTGGGCAATAAAGAAATAAGAACTAATCATAACCCTAACTCTAATATTGGTTTCAAATTTTGATACAAGGCCAGCAATTTTAGAAAGGGGCTAAGTTGATTACATTGACTCCAGTACTCTAATGGTACTTATTTTGTCCTTCTCGAAATCATGAAAAGCAAAGTCGACCCTGGTGGCATTTGAACTCTGAACCTCAAGATGGATGAAATGCCACTAAACATTTTCCTCAGCATGCTTTCCACCTTAATCTTAATATTAATCCAAAGACTAAATCTCTTTTAAATTACATTCCATCATCAAAAAGGGGAAAACTAATGGTAAGATTTGCTGTACCTTTTAAAACTGAAAATGTAGCCCAAAAATAGGCGAAAATTCCAGGGCATACCTGTGACTATATATTTGTGCCACAGTATATAGGCCAAAGAAACACGAGAGCCACAATAAGGGACACTGGGCATGTTGTATGCCCATAGATATAGTAGTAACTTTTTTGTGGCAGTGAGGTTAAAAAGAGACAATGTACTTGCTTCTATATATAGAGAGATTGTGGTGAATATATTGTTGTCTAAATGATGCAAAAATGAAAATAACACTCAAATCCCATATCTTGAAATACTAAAGAGTAAATTTATTCAATAAAATCATCATTGACTTCAACCACGGCCTCCAAACGACTTCAGAATCTCCTGCAACTCTTCTGGATGACATCCTTGTTTAAGTTGGTGAATGTTGCCATAAACCTTGCCTTCAGTTCATCTTAGTGTTACAAAAAGTTCTGTTGGTCTCTTGCTCAACTGCACTCCACTCATAATAATCAAGGGGGTTGCAGTCTGGGGAGTTAGGTGGCCACATGTTAGGGGGGATGTGGTCACAGAAATTGTCTGGCAACCATGACTGGGTTCTCCTGCTTGTGTGTCATGGTGCAGAATCCTGTTGCCAGACATAAGGTCTTCCAGCAGCCACCCTCTTGACCCAGGGCAACCCTACCTCATCCAGGCACTTGATGTAGTCCTCTGTTTTGAGTGTGAGGTTATATGGGAAGATAAATGGAGGCATAATATCGCCATCACTAGTGATCATTCCAAACACCATGATGTTGACTAGATATTTGATTTTTATCACTCTCAGTACATGTCCTCAGATTGCACTGTCTTCAGATTGACACCCAGACACACTGAAATGTTCGTATTGGAGCTTCTGGTGCTATAATGCCAAGCAGCACGGCATGTCCTTTCCAAATTTCTAGCAGAATGAATTGCATCATGGTGCTGTTGTTCTCACAGATGGTGCCCAACTGAACATACTATACTCTGTAATTGACAAAGTCAAAAACAAACAATGCAATAGCAACAATTTACTCATCGCACCCTGTATATATATATATATATATATATATATATATATATATAAATAATAAATGAGCATATATACGTAATAATAAATGAGCATATATACGTAATAATAAATAAGCATATATACGTACATGTATGTACATACCTACATCTACCTGTATATATAGATGCACATCTGGGTACAGGACATTGCAAACAAAACATAGACAAATGATAAACAGAGTACAGAAAACACACAGGTCACATAGAGAACATTTTCCTTCATCAGCTGCCTCATATATATATATACATGTATATATATATATATAGGCAGGATGGTTTTAGCTGGAACATCTTTAATCATAATCTGCCTGGGACTAAACAACAACAGGAGTAGTAGCTGTATTAACAATACCCACAACAAACACCATTACAGCAAGTTAACCAAGGTCCACTACAGGAAGTAAATAAGATTGATCATTAGTAAAGTTTACATGGCCTTCTCCATTTCAACAAAGCATTGATTGGAAGCATCTGACCTCAACAGACTGTGCCAAAAATATTCACTTTATATTAAGTAGGACTGCTGAATTGACAGATGAATTCCATTATCCCTGCTTGATTAAATGTCTCATATTTTGGCAGGTGTCCTTTCAAGAGTTGTCACACAGTATTATACTTCTTTATCCACAAACAATTATTCTCTTCCTGTTTTATTTTTCCTTTTTTATTTTCCTGTTATCATCATCATCCTTATTTTATCAATATTTTATTATTATTGTTGATGTTGTTATCTACCATCATAGTTCCAATAGTTTCTTGCAGAGTTTTCTGCTACACTAACACAGCGTACCTCCATGTTTATGAGGTATGTAGAACAATTCTGCACCCCAGTCATCGTCATGTTCATCATGATTATCATAAACTTTCTTGTTGTTCTTATTGCTATAGCGATGGCAAGGTGGCAGAATTGGTAACATGCCGGACAAAACATTTAGTGTCATTTTGCCTGTCTTTATGTTCTGAGTTCAAATTCCACCAAAGTTGACTTTATCTTTCACCATCCTTTTTGGGATTGATAAATAAGGACTGGCTGAACACCGGCGTCAACTGTTTTATGCTAAACATCAGGAGGACTTGCATTTTTTCTTATTTATCTCAACATCTTCAAGTACAAAGTACAAAATTATGCATACAAAATACAAATACATCAAAGTTTCACATATATATATAATTATGAGTTGAAAAACTTAAATCAACTGAGATTTTTCTCTATTATCTTCATTGTCCAAGAATTTCTGTCTGCTAATCTCTCTTAATCTTTTTTTTGCTTCAGTCACTTAATTGCAACATCTAGGAATGCTTCTTTGAAGGGTTTAGTTAACATTTAAAGCGCGATGGGCCCATGATCGTGGCTGTCAGGCACAGGGCGAAAGGCCACGATTGTGACCAGGATAGGTGCATTTAATTTATAGGTGTTTGTTGGTGACTAATGTCACTCAAACGCTCCGATAACCCCCAGAATGCAAGAGGACTAATAGCTCAACTAATGACTTTTCAGATGATGTAAAACTTGCTACCATTATATAATAAGAAGATATTCTAACTATTTTTTGCTTTTTTTATGTGTGTATGGTAGTCTCATTTTCATAAAATGTGGTCAGCAGTCCATGCTATGTAAGTGCAATTCCCAGTGCTTTATGGGTAAAACAAATCAACCTCAGTAGCTTTTATTTTTAAATGTGTGGCTTGGTTCCATGAGTCTCTTTTGTTAGAGTGCTAAAGTACAAGGATATAACAAACCAACACCAGTTGTCAAACTGTGTGGGAGGGAGGGGACAAACACACACACATGCATGTGCACATACACACACACACACTCACACATGAATGTGCACACAAAGCATGCATGCACACACACACACATACACACACACATGCATACACAAACACATGTGCACACATGCACACACACACACTGGGCTTCCACACAGTTTCCATCACCCAAGTTCACTCACATGGTATTGGTCAGCCTGGGGTTATAATAGAACACATTTACCAAAGATGCCATGTAGTGGAATTGAACTCAAAACCATCCAGTTTCAAAGAAACTTTCTTAACCACATAGCCAGTCACCACTTGATGTTTTTAGACTTCAGACACACTACAGGGAGTCTTTATCTACTAACAGCTTGTTTAATCTCAAACAATCAAAGCTTTCG
>NC_142929.1:60090034-60117534 GCF_046866305.1 Octopus bimaculoides | reverse complement strand
TTTGGGAAAATGTCTTCTATATCCTTGGACTGTCCAATGAATTGTGAGTGGATTTAGTTGATGGAAACTGCAAGAAGCCTGTTATTTATATATATATATATTATTTAGTCAAGGAACTAAAGTCCCTTAAGGGATGCAAGCATCCCAGTTCTCCAGTTTTTACCAGCATTCAGTGTAAACTAAGCATATTAGTTTATCATTGAAACGTATAGGTGTTTAAATTACTTTATGAATGAGAAAATGAAGAAAATGGAAAAAATTGACATACAGACATTATTTATTTAAAGACATTCAAATTCATACATAGAATTTCCTGCCTACAGCTGTTTCCATACCCAATCAATTCAAATACAGAAATATAATTCAAATTTCCATAATTGAAACCAGTCAATTGGGTATTTCTTCAGGGAGAATTTCCAAAAGGAAGTTACATTGTAACATGTAGGCTAACCTATGACAAACTCAGATGTATGTTTTCAGTATTCAATGCAATTGAAGTATATCTTAATAACAAAGACACAGTACATTTTAACAATATTTTAATAAAATTCTCAGTAACATATAATTAAAAATATATATAATAGGGATTTTTAAATATGGAATAGCTGTGAGGGTCCATCCAAGTAAAATAGGTACCAGAGGGGTTCATAGGTACAAAAATTGTTTGAGAAACACTGAACTAGTCTGAAAATTTTGCCAAGCCAGAGTTCTAGACTGGTATTTTTTCTCTTATTGACCCTTGAAATGTTGAAAGGCAAAGAAAACTCCTGCAGGATTTGAACTCAGAATACAGAGGGTCAGAATGAATATTGCAAAGTATGCTAGCCAATGCTCTAGTAGCCTTCGTAATTTGCTACCTTATATTGTTTACTGCTACATTAATAAATACCATGGAAAATAAATAAATAAATGGTATTGAAATTTTACTAATTATAAGTAATTATTATTATTATTATTATTATTATTAATTTTGTCATTAAGGTGGTGAGCTGGCAGAATTGTTAACATGCTGGGCAAAATGCATCATGTCATGTCATTTCATCCCTCCTTACATTTTGATTTCAAATTCTGCCGAGGTCGACTTTGCTTTTCACCTTTTTGAGATCGATAAAATAAGTACGAGTTGAGCCCTGGGATTGATGTAATTGACTTAATCCCTCCCTTGAAATTGCTGGCCTTGTGGCAAAATTTGGAACCATTATTATTATCATTATTATTACTATTATTATTATTATTATTATTAAAAGATTATTATTATTAAGGTGGTGAGCTGGCAGAACCATTAGCACACTGAGCAAAATACATGGCAGCATTTAGGTTCTGAGGTCAAATTCTGCTGAGGTTTACTTTGCCTTTTATCCTTTTTGGGGTCAATAAAATAAGTACCAGTCAAGCAGTGGATTCTATGTAATCAACTAGTCCCACCCCCTGACAACCACCAAATTTCAGGCTTTGTACCTACAATAGAAAGGATTATTATTATTATCATTATCATTATCATTAGTAGTAGTAGTGGTGGTGGTGGTGGTGGTAGTAATTATTTTTATTAGTAATAAAATACTGGGTTCAAAGGGCACTTATTTTATTGACCACACATATGATTTTATTCAACAAATTCCCCTTTTCGGTTTCACCCACTTATTGCAGCCATCCTTCAGTTTTTCTAAGCCCTGTAAAAGAACTCAGAAGGTTGGGCCTCCAACCAGGCCTTTCATGATTCACTTAAAACCTGGAACTTTTCAGCCCCGCCCCCATACAAGATGTTTTACCTTCTGATATGTGGTGAGGAAATCAGAATGGTTCAGACACATTTTACAAAGAATTATTATATGTAAATATTATACATAAATATTTCAAAGGTTTGTACTGGCAGAATCATCAATATGTCAGACAAAATGCTTAGTGGTATTTTGTTCATCTATATGTTCCGAGTTCAAATTCCACTGGAGCTGACTTTGCTCTCCATCCTTTTTGTAGTTTGATAAAATAAGTAGCAGTTGAGCATTGGGGCTGATGTAACTAACTTAGCTCCTTCCTTGAAACTGCTGGTCTTGTGCCAAAATTTGAACCCATTATTATAAATGTTTCAATACAGAAGTCACGATTCTTAAACATATATATATATTAAAGCTAGAAATTTGGAGGATGTGTTATTGTTGTTATAAGCTGCAGTGGAGCACTGGAGTTGTTGTAATTAATTAAACCTCTACCCAAAATTGCTGTCCTTGTGCCAAAATTTGAAACCATTATTATTATTATTATCATTATTATTGAGGTGGTGAGCTGGCAGAATTGTCAGTATTTTGGACAAAATGCTTAATAGCATTTCATTTGTTTTTATGTTGTGAGTTCAAATTCCACCAAGGTTGCCTTTGCCTTACGTCCTTTCGGGATCGATAAAATAAGTATCAGTCAAGTGCTTGGGTCGATTACATTGCCTTAACAGTTCCTCAGAATTGCTAGCCTTGTGCCAAAATTTAAGACTATTATCATTATTAAAGTGGTGAACTGGTAGAATCATTAGCATGCCAGATAAACTGATTAGTTGCATTTCATCTCTTTACACTGTGAGTTCGAATTCTGCTAAAGACAGCTTTGCCTTTCATTCTCCCAGGGTCGATGAAACATGTATCAGTGAAGAACAGAGTTTGATGTAATCAACTAGGCTCCTCTCCACAAATCTCAGGTTTTGAGCCGACAGTAGAAAGAATTATTATTATCATTACTGTGATGCTGAAAAGTTCATGAGGGAAAGGCAGTATGCTTCAGCAGAAGTATGGTGGCAAAAGGGTTAAAAAAATTAAGATGAAGGACTTTGACCCTTAATCTCATGTTATAGCCCAAAATTAAAATGATATTACTATACCTCCCCCCTCCCCCACCAGCATTATTCTCCTTTTCTCTTTGTTGGCTGTTTTAAAAGAGAAACTATTTCCAATTCTTCTTCTTCTTCTTCTTCTTCTTCCTCTTCTTCTTCTTCTTCCTCTTCTTCTTCTCCTCCTCCTCCATCGTCAAATCAAAAATGTGGATTTTATATATATTCCTGTACATTTTCAATTTACTTATATTTTACTTTACATTTGAATCCTCTCTCTCACTCTTCCCCCCCCCCACCTTCTCTCTTCCTCTTCCACAGTCTCTCTCATTGTCTCTCTTTCTCTTTATATCATATTATTTTTTCTCTATCCCTCTCCATCCCTCGCGCTCTTTGCCCCCCCCCCCCACTTCTCTCTACTCACCACAACCTTCATGCCTATGTATACATTTCGTAAATTGACTTATTTATTCATTAGCTGTGAATGTTTACAATTTGCTTGACTTAGACACAGATTCTATCTTTCAGTGTATTTTATTTCTTGCTGATATCATTTTGTGTTTATATGAAAGACATATTTCAGCTCTTACATTTCGCCATTACACAGTAATACAATCTTTTAAGCAAATTTTCACCACACAAAAATGTTGTTTAGCAAGTTTTCTAATCCTTATTATTGTTGCTGTGTCATTGTTGCTATGCAGACCCATGAGCCAAATCTAAAGACATCAAGGTAATCCAGGGAACATTGGGGGAACAGCTTAATAGAAAGTGAATTTCTGCGTGCTAGAAATAGCAGCTAAATGTCATGCACATCACATCTTACTGTAGTGTTACTGAGGTCTTTGTTGTTATGCAAATCCAGCTAACTCTCCATAAGCAAAACTATAGATATGAAGCTAATCCAGTCAACACTGAAGAACAGCTTAATAGAGAGAGAGAGCTTCTATGTGCTAGAAATAGCAGCCAAATGTCTTGCAAATCACACCTTACTGTTTGTTGCTGTGGTCGTTGTTGTTATACATGCCCAGCTAACTCTCCACAAGTAAACCTAAAGACATTGACATTATTCAGTGACCATTGCAGAACAGCTTAATAGAGAGAAAGAGCTTCTGTGTGCTAGAAATAGCAGCCAAATGTCTTGCATATCACATTGTATTGTTTGTTACTGTTTTGTTGTTGCTATGCAGGCCCAGCTAACTCTCTGTGAACAAATCTATAGACATGGAATCCAGTGACTATTGGAGAACAGCTTAACAGAGAGAAATAGCCTCTATGTGCTAGAAACAACAGCCAAAAGTCTTGTATGTCACACCTTACTGTATTGTTTGTTACTGTGTTACTTTGAAGGGTTTTAGTCAAACAAATCGACCCCCAGTACTTATTCTATCAGTCTTTTTTGCTGAACTGCCAGGTTACAGGTCTGTAAACACACCAACACTGGTTGTCAAGCAGTGGTGGGGGACAAACACAGACACAAGGACACACACACACACACACACACACACACACACACACACACACACACACAAACACACACTCACACAAACACACACACACACACATGTATATATATGATGGCCTTCTTTCAGTTTCTGTCTACCAAATCCACTTACAAGGCTTTGGTCAGCCCAAAGCTATAGTGGACGACACTTAGCCATGGTGTCATACACTAGGACTGAACTAGGAACCATGTGGTTGGGAAGCAAGTTTCTTACCACATAGCCATGCACCATATTAATGAAGTTTCTCTCTTCTTTTCACTTTTAGCATCCGTTTCCCATGCTGGCATGGGTTAGACTGTTTGGCTGGAACTGGCAAACCAGAGTGTTGCACTATGCCCCAGTATTTAACTGGTACTTTGTTTTAAGAGTCCAATTGGATGGAAAAGTTCTTAAGAACTTTAACGATTTTCATTTGGTACTAGTAATTATTGTTGTAATGATATTATTCATGGTTTTTATAGTGAGGGTGCTAGTAGTTCAGTGGTGGAGGTGATGATGGTGTTGGTGCCAATAGTTGTTATGGAGGTGGTATTAGCAGCTGTTACTCTAGTGATTGTAGTTGTTGAGGTAGTGGTGGGTAAGTGGTTGTTGTAAGGGCACAGTTGCCACAGTGGTGGTATGAATAGTTGCTGTGGTGGTAGTGTTAGTGGTTGTCACTGTGGCTGTGATGTTAGTAGTAGCCGTGGCATAGGTGTTGGTGGTGGTTATTATATCTGCGATGCCTTTACTGCATAATTCCAATAATCATCATTACTGCCTCCTTAATGCTGCTGTTATTGTCCTTGTTGTTACTGTTGTGGTTATCACGGAAATAGTTGATTGAATGCTTCCACTCGATCCACAGATCCATCATACTAGCTATGCTGCAGTTTCATATGGCCTGAGATCATGTAGTACATACTGTTCATTTCTGATTGATTGTATGGAAGATAGCATTGTGACAGTCAGGGCAGTTTGTATCTCATTTGATAGGTATCCAGCTTGATCTTGTATTCCCAGTTGACCTTGTGAAGTCCAACTGCATAGAGGTGCCTGGCAGATGTGGTCAGTGAGGAATTTGTTCATTTTGAAGACTGCATCAAACAACATTTGCACCCTGCCAGCACAAAATTTAGGGTAAGAAATTGAAAATAACAACACTTATATAAACATAAAATTGATGATGTTAATGATGACTTTGATGGAAGAAGCAGCAGTACAGAGAGCCTCATTGTGATCATTTGACCTGATAAAAATAACTCGTAAAAGACTTGTTGTGGTCATTTGACCTGATAAAAATAACTCGTAAATTTCCTTGTCTTAAGAAGGTCATATTTGGTAATATTTTGAGTCCTGTGCTCTCAATCAAGAATAAACATCAAGGGACACTATTCTTGATCAGAAAATGGAATAGTTTAAATACTTTTGATCTTAAGTTTGCTTGATCAGAACTTATTTGTGGCTCAATTACATTAGTAACAACAACAAAACTAATAATGGCAGAAGCAATAGCAACTGCAGCAATAGAGAAATTTATTTTACTACTCTTGAAATTTTTTTTTTTTGTTTTAAAGAATCACTTAAAGTATAGCTGAATCGATAACTATCTCAGTGAGGATATTTTACCTTTGATATTGCTTTATACATTGAAAAAGCTCTAGTTAAAACCAATTCTACAAAAGCAGTTATCATTCAAGAATCCAGATATGAGACTAGAAGCATACTCTACCAAAAGATTATTTCAATCAGTACACATTTATTACATCATTTGACAGCCAACAGAAATGTTTTTACATTTAAAGAGATCTATGATAAAATTGTGCCATGTCTTTGAATTTGAATTTAAGCAATAAACAAGGCTCAAGAATCTCACACGTATCTCTTGAAAAACATTTTCTTGTAGTTATTATTTGCAAGTTGTTAGCTTTTCTGTATCAGAATCAGTTGAAGAAGAACTTTATTAAATACATATCCATTTCTAAATGCATTTAAGGCATCAGTTTCCCAAATTCAGTCAGTATATATTTGATCTCATATTACAGACATTTCAGAAACAAACTTTGTTTGCAATATCCCTGAGAATGGTCATTGTAGAAATCCTCTCTCTTGCTGGTTTATAATATGATCTGGTTAATTTTGTCAATCAGCAACAATGGAACTGGTCTTTTTTTAATTACAGTAGATTTTCAGAAATACCCATGTGCAAGTATAGAAAGTCTTAAAACGTGAGGAGGTAAATGAAATATATTTAAATCTGAAACAGTACATTCAAGATGAAGAAATGTGAAAGAAAGAAAGACAAAACAAATTTGAATGATTTGGACTTGTAGTATAAAGATAAATCATATTTGCTCTGGTATGCACATCAATTTCATTCTACTTTAACAATATTTCTCAATCTCAGTATTCAATCTATTTGAATTATTGAGGGAGACTGACTTTAGCTTGCTATTAATACTCAAATCAGAAATCTGTAGTTTCAAATCTCAGTACCTCTGTTTTGTGTATCTCAATAGATTTAAGTATGCATGGAAGTTATCTCTAATAACCTGATTCAAACTTATTGGCTTCATTCCATAAAAAATATCAATTATATTTTTATGATCCTTACTAAAGGGAAATGGAATGAAATAAAAATTTGGTTTGGCTTTAGAGAAACCTTCATTTATAGATGGTTTTTTTAATTCGTTTTAATAGTTTTATGTTATTTTATATATCTAAATTTTCTTTTTAATGATTTTTTTTCATGTTTATTTCACTTCTAAATGTAATAGTTTTCAAATTCAGACATGTTTTATTAACTTTTGGAGTAGCATTTTATAACCAGAGCCACTTTCCAGTGTCAACCAATCAGCTATAAAGAAGCTGTAATACATACTTTTTAGTAAGTTGAGGCAACTGTCTTGCCTATGAACATCATGAAATTCTCTAGAATCTGATATTTAGATTAGTAGGCCAAGATTTTAACTACTCAACCAGCATCATATAGATACCAAACATTGAATGTTTCAGAAATAGACTTACCATGCATGGCTCAGAAAGTAAACCTAATCCATAACACTGTTTATCTCCTTAGATAAAAATATTGATTTCAAGTTTGGAAATCTGAAATTGTCCCATAAATCACTTGGAGAAGTCAAATGACAGACATTCTAGAATTTTGAGATGATCTCAAGAACTCGTAAAGTCAAGGGAGTGATTTGTATTGTTACAAGTCAATTCAGAAAACAGAATTCCATTTTATTGATGTATTCTAATGGTGATACTGTTTGAGCCAGTCATTTGTTGTTGTGTACATATTTGCAGATCACTAATGGTCAATGACCCTCAAGTTTCATATAGTAACATACATATCCTGGAAGATTTAAGGTGTTTTTTTTTTTAGGAATATGGCCTTACACTTTATATTAAGGCAGCTTTTGAGTTGCAATAAGATATAATGCTCTAATTTATTGTTGTTGTTGCTGCTGTTATTTAATCCAAGATTTGTCCTAGCTGAGCAAAAATTTAATCCAAAACGGTCCAGCTGTGACTATTCTGTCATTTTTTTTATATCTAAGATGACATTGTCCAAAGTGCACTTTGTTTAAGATGAGGGAAATTTGGCTACTATTTTCTCTTGTGATTTCTGTTGATGCTGTAGCTGATGCAACAGTAGTGGTGGTAGTAGTAGTAGTAGTAGTTATCATTAGTGCAATTTTCAGCAATAAAACCATGATATTGTCTCATCAATCAACAGATGTGTGAAATTCTAGAAAATTAAAAAGATGCTGGAACAGGAAAATTATGCATGCAAATCTACCAGAGGAAATAATTTTTGCAATTTGTTGCAATAACAATTGCAAAAGACTATTATGATAGCTTTCTGAACACACTAAAATTAGTCTGCCATTTAGAATACTCAAAAAATAGGGCACATTACAGGATGTAAATTTAGATTATCCTGAGCACGTGGTGTTTGTATTTTTGCTTAATATCAAAGTCAATATGTCTCACAAATGAACATTTGCTTGTACATTTCTAGTGCATGAGTCTAGGAAAGACCACATAATGGAGCTTTGAAGTGTGTGAACCTATAAAAATTGTGGAATCTTAGGATGGTTACTTCAGGTCAACCATAATGTAGTACAAGATAATATTGTACAGTTCAGTTTGCAACCGATTTAGATTCAGTTCTGGTTAGTTTAGAACAGTTGAGAAAATATGCCTGGGTTATGTGTATCAAGGATATTCTTAAAGCAGAATCGAACCTAATTCCAAGTACTGGATGATTGGATCATCTCCTTGTACATCAGTACATACTCAGTGGCAGATATATCTTGTCATCTCTTCTGAGATCTTGAACATCATACATATGCATATAAATTATGTCTTTGTTGCAGAAGACATATCACTGTTGTTAGACTCAAGATAGCAGTTCTTACAGATATGGAACTTGATCAAAAGTATTGGTCCTGTTGCTGTGGTAATGGAGCTAAAGTACACAGGGTGAAGCCACTTAGTACAGATTGACCTTGAACTCTGTCATGCAAGTACACCAAGTTATAATGCTCTTGCTCACTTTTGTTGTTTATAGCAGGGTTTGGAAGTAAAGTGTGTAGTGTGTGGTCATTTCACTACACCTCAGAGGTTCCATCAGTGACCATGGCAGAAAAATTGTGTGTGTGTGTGTGTGTGAAAACAGACACAAGGTTGTTATTACAGCCAAGAATCTTTATAAAAATCAAATCCCACCAAAAAGGAACAAGATTTCAAGACATTGAGGAATCCAAGAGAATGAAACAAGACAGCTGCTTGCCATCCTCAAAAAGGAGTTCCAAAAATACTTCCATCAATGGAAACAATGCTGGATAAAGTGTATGGCTTCAAAAGAGGACTACTTCAAGAGAGATTAAATGCTGAGTTGATTTGTGTTGTAATTTTTTTTTTATAGCACCTGTCCCAATACTTTTTGACCAGATCTTGTACAAATGCAATTGCACTTTATACTTTTATTATGTTATTGGTTTCAGTCTTTGGACAAGCCAGGACAGCACCTTCTAGGGCATAACCAGTTACATCAACAAGGATACTTAATTTATTGACTGGTACTTATTTTATGAAGGTGGTGCCCCAGCATGACCACAGTCCAATGATTGAAAGAAGTAAAAGATAATACTTAAAAGGTAAAGTGGCCCAGGGTAGGATTTGAACTGATAATATTAGAAGCATAACCTTACACCAAAAGCTGGTTTGTTTGAATGCTTTGTCAATTATGCCATGCACTCACTTGTGTGTATTCCTTTAAATAATCTAGGTTCATATCCCTTTTAATCAACATATCCAAAATTATATTTTGTATGTTTATTTATCTGTATCCATGCAGTGTTTTCTTTTATTTATCCATGTGGCAAATAAGAACATTAGCCGTAATATTGTTGTTGATTTTTAATAAAATGCAAATAATATTTAAATAAAGTACAATAATATTGTATTTAAGGATTTCTGTGATTTCATTTAATCATTGTTTGTATTAAAGCATCCATTTAATATATATATGAGTGTACGTGTGAATGCACCTGTGAGTGTGTGTGTGTGTGTATATACACACATACACATATGCACTCATGTTTCTCTCTCTCGTATATATGTGTGTGTGTGTGTATATATATATATATATATATATATATATATATATATATATATATATCAGGAAGAAAAACAATTTCTAACATTGCCCAAAAAGGTCCACTTATGAAACAAAGCAATATTATTAAGACTATATTATATATCTGTGACCCTCCCCCACGACCACCACACCATGCCTGATAGCTTGATATATCCACACTCCTTACCAGATATTTATCATCTCAATATATTTCAAACACCAGTTAGCAAGATAACAACGGGGTGCTGGTGTGTGGTATCTAGTATCAACAAAAGGGGTTTATTTATTATTGTTGTTGACAGCGGCAACGGTGCTGGTGGAATTAGTGATAGTGGTGGTGGTGGTGATGGAGTAGGTGGAACTATCTTTTATGTGATATGGTTGAGGGAGTTTCCACTTAAGAAGAAAAGAAAATAACAGAAAGCATGGCGGGAAGTGGTTGGGTCCTGTACGGAACTGATTAAAATACGTGAAATTCATTAATTTTTCTGGATATATTAAAGATACTGTTAAACAGATGCAGGGAAATGAAGGAAAACTGAACAAAGATGGGAATAAGCTGTAATAGATAGGAAAGTAAAAGGAAAATTAATCACTGGAAACAAGTTATTTGTTCTTGTAGAACAAAGAAATTGAAAAGAGGAAGATGGCGGATGTTCCAAAATATTAGCAGATGGAAATTTTGTTATTGATTTGGTTTTTATATTTGATTTATTATTATTGTTGTTGTTGCTGCTGTTGTTATTTTATTGTTTCATTTGTTAATCCCAGTATTTGATTATTATTCAAACCGAATTCTTTATTTCATTAGACTGACACAGGTAGACGACACTCTAACTAACACCATGAAAATTCACCGTACCCATCCATAACGCCACTGCTGCCACCATTAGTGTGGATGACTGCCAATTTGAATGTTGTAATTATCACACGTAAACATCATTGGTAAAGACAAAATAACATCAACAGAAATGATAATTATAAAAATAATAATTATATTAGTGATAACAATAGAGGTAATTTTTTTTTTTTTATTAATAGCTCGCATGAAGACGATGAGTATGATGATAACTTCAATAAGCATGATGACAACAATGATGTTGATGATAATAATATCAATAATAATAATAATAATAATAATAATAGGTGATTTTAACACAGGCCCAAAGCTACAAATTTTGTGGGTGGAGAATTAGTAATATCAACCCACTTAACTAGTGTTATTTTAATGATCCTGAAAGTTTGAAGGAAGTTAGCCCTGATGAGATTTGAAATCAGCCAAGTGGGCTGAAACACAGACCTGAGAGCACAAGATCACAAAAAGAACAAACCAGGTTCAAATCCTGCATGAGACATGATTCTAGAAAGCAGCTGAAGGACACTTAAGAGTCATGACCTAGGTGGATCCGACTCCTGTAGAATGTCCGGTATAGGAGTTGAAATACTTGTTGGATGGGAGTTCTTTCTCTAAAGATCTCTCCTGCTCTGCATGGGACTTGTGGTGAGCTTCTGTTATTTATTTAAAGACCTGAAACAAACACTGCATGGCATCTTGTTTGGTACTCTAATAGTTCTGCTTGTCTATGTTTCTAATTTACAACAATAACAACAACAACAATAATAATCGTTTCTAATACAGACTCAAGGCCTGAAATTTTTTGGGTGAGTAGGAGCTAGTTGATTTTTTTTTTTCTTTTACCTCAGTACTTGACTTGTACTTGATCAATTCTGAAAGGATGAAAGGCAAAGTTAATCTTTGTGATATTCGAACTCAGTCATACGTATTTTGTCCAACATGCTAACAATCCTGCTGACCTTTGTATTTGATTTTAATTAAGGTGCTTAACTGGTTCTTATCTTATGAACCCTAAGAATATGAAAGACAAACTCTATCTTGACGACGATCTCGGGGCGAACCTGGGCGTCGACGAGGAATACCTGACCCGCCTGTTCTGGACGACTTTCGGGCCGGGACCTATGGACAACTTCCAGAGATCCCTGGCCTGGCAGTGTTACCGAGAGGCGCTACCCGTTCGGGATAAGCTCTATAGACACGGCTCGCGAAATGCGGGGCCGACCTGCCCGAGATGCGGTCAGAGCGATGAAACCGTTCTGCACGCACTCGTGCAGTGTCCAACCATTTCGGAGCTGTGGGCTTATGTCGAACGACTGCTGTCGCGTGTGGGACGAGTCGGTTTATCAACCGAGTCTATCGTCAATATCGTCACGCCTCCTTCCTTTAAACGGGAAGGAAGAGCTGTATTTATCGTACTTGTGGCTATGGCCAAAGAATGCATCTGGTGGACGCGTCTGAAAGGATTAGAGACAAATACTTTCCTCTCTGGTCAATCTCTCATCAACTTTTTCAAGTATCACTTGAAAAGGAAGGTGAGAGTAGAGAGGCAAATGTTTCGAAAAAAGATGGATACATGTAGCAAGAATGGCACGTATAAATGACGAAGCCACCTTGACCATGATTCTATAAAACGTTTTAAAATTTTGTAAACAGAGAGTTACTCACGTTTCTTGCTTAAATAAAAGAAATTTTATTTAACAAACTGTAACGCTAAAGACCGAGGTTACCGTGGTCTTTTCGTAGGTTTTTCTTTCCACGGATAACCTCCCCATTTATTGGGAATTTTTTGTATTATTTCGTATTTTTTGTAAATACCCCAAACGTTTTGCGATGTTTTTTTTCATCGTTGTCCCCACTTTTGTTTTTTTTTCTGCTTTGTTTTCGACCCCCTCGAAAAGAAAAACTCTACATTTGTATTTTGTCCCCTCTGTGTTGAGCCCTGTGTGGCTAATAAAGAAACCTATCTTGTTGACATTTGAACTCAGAACTTTAAAAACCAGCAGAAACGCAGTTAAGCATTTTGTCCAGCATGCTAATGATTTCACAAGCTCATCATCTTAATAATAATAATAGTTCTTTCTACTATAAGCACAAGTCCTGAAATTTTAAGCAATAATAATAATAATAATAATAATAACAATAACAACAACAACAATAATAATAATAAAATCATGTGGATATCAAAGATTACAGGTAGTAACCTACTACCCTCATAAATTCTACCAGAAATAAGATCAATTCTAAGTTAAGAAGATAATGATTATCTTGACTGCTAAAGGCATAAGGCCTGAAATTTGTGGGGAGAGGACTAGTCAATTACATCGACCCCAGTGTTTCACTGGTACTTAATTTATTGACGTTGGAAGGATGATAGGCAAAGTCGACCTCAGCAGAATTTGAACTCCGAATGTAGTGATGGGCAAAATACCACTAAGCATTTCATCCAATGTGCTAATGATTCTGCCAGCTTGCCACCTTAATACTACTACTACTACTAATAATAATAATAATGATAATGATAATAATGATATCTTCAAATTTTGGCTCAAGGCCAGTAATATTGGGGGAAGGGGTAAGTCGATTATACCTACCCCAGCACTCAATTGGTACTTATTTTAATGACCCCCACAAAGATAAAAGGCAAAGCCGACCTCAGCAGAATTTGAACTCAGAATGTAAAGATGGATGAAATGCCTTTAAGCATTTTGCCAACTCACCATCTTAAGAATGATAATATAATAACTGTGATAATAATCCTTTTGAATAAAGGCACAAGGCTTGAAATTTGGTGGGAGGGGAGTAGTCAATTACATCAACCCCAGTGTTTTACTGGTACTTAATTTATCGACCCTGAAAGGATGAAAAGCAAAGTCGACCTCAGCAGAATTTGAACTCAGAATGTAGCAATGGGTGAAATACTGCTAAGCATCATAATAATAATAATGATTTCTTTTATTTGCCACTAGGGTGAAATATAATAATAATAATAATAGTTATGATAATAATAGTAATAATAATAATAGTGATGGTTTTTTACTGGCCACAAAACCTCTCATAGAATACAATGTATGTGATTCAGAAGAACTACAAAACATATGGAGGCATACATATACAATTAACCGTTGTGGTGGTGGATGAAAATGCAATACAGTATGAAAAGCAGTAATACAATACAAGAATATATAAGCAAGCAAAGTACCCACCCCAAAATGGGTGGGAAACTGCCAACATGGGTGGCTGCAGTCTAATGACAGAAACAAATAAAAGATAATTAAAAAAAATAAAAAGAACATAGACACAAAGAATGGTCACAGATTCTGTGTGAAAAGAACATTGAATTGCATTGAATGTAGTATTTGATTGATATTTTATTTTATCGACTTCAGAAGGATGAAAGACAAAGCTGATCTTGGTGGGATTTGAGCAGAGAATGTAAAGAGAAGGAACAAATACTGCAAAATATTTTGTGTGATATTTTAATGATACTTCGAATCTACTGACTTATAATAACAATGATAATAGCAGAAGAAAAGCATGAACATCACAAATTCTTCTTTGCCATCTAATTCTAGTTTTTAATGCCTAATTAAGAAGAAAAAAAAAATCATTAATAATGAGGGTAGCATTGATTTCTCACAAATAATAATAAAATATAGAGAGAATTATCATAACAACAGTATTAATAATATTTATGATAATAATAATAATAATTATTATTATCATTATTATTATTGCAATTGTTTTTGTTGTTGATATTAATTTTATTATTATACGAGAGAAAAAAGGACCATCAAATGAGAAGATAAAACCTCTGTTCATCAAAGAAAACTGACTGAGAATAGAATTAATTTAGGAGATTATTGGGTTTAGATAAGTGGATATTTGTTGTTGCTGTTGTTATTATCATTGTTATTATTATTATCATTGTTGTTGTTGTTGTTGTCGTCATTATTATCATCATCATTTTCATCATCATTATCATATTTTGTTCCTAAAATACTCTCAATTATAAAAGTTGAGCCTTTGACTAACATAGATCTTTACTTGAACACCTTGAAACCTCTATTGCATAAATCAGATGTTATCAGCTATTTCTAGTATATGATCTTTGTTTAACTTAAACTTGTTGAACTATGCACTATATAGAAGATAGCTTAACTTAAAAGTAGTTTCCATTTGCAAATTATTTCATTTCAGTAAGCCATATGAAAGACTGAAGGTGATTTTCAACTATAACAATTTGCAACACATTGTCAGCAAGATCAAGGACTAATTTTTTAAAAATTCTTATGCGTTTTATGTAACATTTATATCAGAATACACTTAATTCTTTTTATGATTCTTTTTTTTTTTTTTCTGATTTACAAAAAAATTAATGTCATCATTTTGTCTCAGTATTTAACTTCGCTGTCACTACTTTCATTATTATCATCATCATCAGCAGTAACTGCATCATTTGCTGCCATCACTAATACCCAAACCACCACCACCACCACCAAAACCACCACCACCACCACCATCATCATCATCATCGTTTTAATATCTATTTTTTCTTATGGTGAGACTGGTGAGCTTGTTTTGCTGTTTAGCTATTAGAAGAGGAAAAGTACTACCCACAGCTCTTTAAAGGGTTTCTGAGATTTGTTTGAAGAAAGGAAGAAGTTATTCTCAGACTGGATACCTGGTCAGAATGTTTGGCAAACAGACCAGCTTGTGTTAAAAGTCCTCAAATGTTAGATGAGAGAGATAAAATTAATTCTGCCAACTCAAATCAAGAACTGTCTCTCTGAACAGATTTCTTCATATTTTCTGAATTCCAGATTTTACTCACAAGGTTTCAGTGAGCCTGTGTCTGTGTTAGAAGACACTTTTTCAAGTTGATGCACTATAGCTTTGAACCCCACACCTTGTTGTATGTGAAGTAAAGTTCTTAACAACACAGCCATGCCTGCATCAATCTTTTAACACTTGTCAGCTCACTTATGAAACCTAGCATCTTGAGAATTGATCTCATCATTTGCTATGTCTTCCTTAATGTTTGTCTGCCATGGTTATTGTCAATGGACAGAACATGGTTCTTTCTGATCCATTTATATGCATACAGTAGTTACTTTTAAATAACTAACTGTTATGCTAGCAAACTTTTTCATTAGAAGCTCTTGTTATTGTCTAGTTCTATGTCAGACTTTTTTCAGTAAAGCTATATAAAAAAAGTATTCAAATTATGATAACCCTACCTTTCTTTTTCCGGATTTAGTACATCTTGGACTACATTAACCAATGGGCTCTTCCTTTTTTCCCCTTTTTTAAGAGAGTAAATCGTGATTGAGAGATTTAATGTCTATTTACAAGTAGGAAGTGCGATAACTTATCAATTTACTCTTTTGGCTTAAGCAACTTACATAAAAACCTTTCAGCATTTTCTGACTATTTTTTTAACCATTCATTTTACTCTACCATTAAAACTATTTACATATAAATGCATATAGATAGGATAAAAGAACGATCATATAGATTCGTAGGGTTGGTTTCACGGTTTCCATGGCATATATATTCCTCACCTGGATGGGGCACTGGTCTGTCACAGGGATACTCATTTTCCTCAGCTGAGTGAAATGGAGTAATGTGAAATGAAGTGTTTTGCTCAAGAATGCAATGCATTACCCAGTGCTGGAATCAAAACCACAACCTTACACTTGTGAGCCCAACACCTCCACCACTAAGCTACATGCCTCATATATATATATATATATATATATATATATATATATATATATATATATATATATATATATATATATATATATATATATATATATATATATATATACATATATATATATATATACATATATATATATATATATATATATATATATATATATATATATATATCTCATTGCTGTTATGCAAAAGTGCTGTAAGTCCAAAATGTTGCTTTTTCAGAAAATGAAAAAATAGTTTCCGCGTTGTACTACTCTTTGACAATTTTTGATATTTTGGCATCTGAAACAGCTGGAGATATCATAGTTTGACCAAAAGAACCTGTTTTTGCAAGCAGAAATAAATACCGAAAAGAATGCAGTTGGCCAAATTTGGACATATGACAGCTTAACATAATAGCAACTATATATATATATATATATATATATATATAAACGGCAGTGCATCAGCATGGCCGCAGCTCTGAGCTGAAACTATAGAAGAAAATATATATATATATATATATATATATATATACATATACAGAGAGAGAGAGAGAGAGAAATGTATGTACGTACGTACATACATACATACACATATATATAATATATATAATTAGGCTGTATAATATTATATACCTAAATGAAAAGTCTTTGTCAAGTCTTTTCATTTCTGCTTTAATTTATATCAATCTATCTATCTATCTATCTATATATGAGGATATTATTGTTTATAATAACACCAGTGGCTTAGCATGTGTAAAAAACTCATAATTGTAAGAAATTATCAATAATTAAGGGTATGCAAAGTTAATATTCCGCTTAAAGCTTTTTCTTTGTTGAGTAATGTTGGGTAGAATGACAGGCACGCTACTTATTCAAGAAGTATCATTCTGTCATCATGACTTTGAAACTTAATAAACAAATGGATTTACTGGTCCTCAAAGGAAAACTTTGACCATTAGGCTCTAAACTCTCATCTGACCTTAAAGAACAAATGACTCAAAATTCATTTAGCATTCTCCACTAAATTTCTTGTTTGTGCCTAAAAGACTCCAGTAAAGTTGATTAAACTGAACTAAGTACTTAATTGTTATTTTATTCACTTCAGAGGGATGAATTGCAAAGCTAAACTCGATGGAATTTGATCTTGGAATGAAAATGGCCAGAACTAAATACTGCAAGGCATTTTGTCCAATTGTCTGATGAATCAGCTAGTCTATCACCCTATACTTGTTAATTCTATGTTGAAAATATTGAGGACATAAGAAATGGTTTGCATTTAGAATATAGTGAAATGGTTTATAGCTTTTCTCTTTTTTTTTCTTTTTTTCTTCTGTTCTGTACAAATTGCGATTGAGATAAATGCTATAAGTTTCAGATGTTTGTATATTATAACACTTTTAAATTTTGTGGTAGACAAAATTTGCCTTTTTATAAAGGGGAAAATGCTTTTCAGGCTCCCTTTCTCACTAACTCTCAGCATGTTCCACCCTAATGTCATCAATGATTGTGTGTTTGTGTGAGTGAGAGAGAGAGAGAGGGAAAAAGAGAGAGAAAGAATCAGAGAGCATCTTAGAAACAGGATGACATGGGGTTGGAGTTAAAGAAAAGAACAACCCTGAAGCCTAGACAGTTTTTAATATAAATATTGGTTTGCATATGCGTTACAATACTTGAAGAGAATTTTGTAATACATTTCACATTAACTTGGCTGTTGAAGTATTATTATGTCTAACCCAACTATATCAAATTATATCAAACTGTGTTAAAGCTTTTAGAGCCAGACTTCTCCACCGTGGTACAAGATACTAAATTATATTAAACCATGCTGGGGTATTAAGAGCCATAAATCCTCGCAGACTATATTCAAATCATGCCAAGTGAATTTTTATTAAAAGTCACAAGTATGAAGCAACAAGAAAATATTATCAAACCATACCCTGTCACTGTAAATGAAACCATTACAAATGTACAAAATCATATTGCATCAAACCACAAACGTATTTCTTCGAAAACGCCCTTTTTTTCTGCTGCATTGCATCAAAAGGGATCAGCTTGGCAAGTGGATTGATGCAGAGTGATATCCCTATTGCTGGTCTGGACAGAGATAGCTATAGGGGTTACTTAGTGGAGTTATCAGACAGGTCAAAAGACATGCAGCAAAGGATCATGTTACACAGGGTCACCAATTAGGTGTAAACAAATGATTAAATGTTGACTAGATTTGTCAGTGAATGATTACAAGTTATAAATTGTAAGACAATAATGACTTCATCAGATACAATCAATATTAATAGTGTTAATGATATCAATAAGGATAGGAAAACATTGACAATAGCAATGGTTGTCAGAGATCCAGACTGCCAAACAAAAGCAGAAAATTCAATAATGACATAAAAAGGTCGACAATTATACAGGAATGGACATTGCTGGAATTGATAATAATGTGTTCAAATGGATATCGGTAATGATGTTTAGGGACGATGATGGCGATAACATTAATTTATCGATCCCAGTGTTTTTAGTCAATGAGAACTAATTATGACAGAATTAAGCAAAGAAACAAAACACTTTGGCTTCATGGCAGTGCATGTGTGTGTGTGTGTGTGTTTTTTGAATGTGCTTGTCTCTTTATCTTTCTCTAATGACTCAAAGAAAAACAAATATTAATGAGTTTTCATTTTGATTTTTTTTTTTTGATAAACCACGCAAGTACACACATACACATATGCACACACACATACACATGAATACACACACACACACACACACACACATGTGAACTCACACACACTTCTTTACATGCAGAGGACAGACACATTAACTGATTTAATAAAGGACCAAACTATTAAATCGTCTATGAAGAGTTCGTACACTACAAGAAGAACCACGATATGTTAGAGAACATCGTAATTAGCTCTAATCATGTAAGGTTATGTACATATTTTAGAAACTAGGAGTGTGTCCACACACACACACACACACACAAACAAACACAGATGCTTAACAAAAGATTTTGGTCACTACTCAAAGATATAAGCTCTGCCAAATCTCAGGTGACCAGAAAGTTCACAAAGTGTGAAATTCATGCAGTGGCCAAAATTTCAGATGTATGTTTGTATGTATGTATGCAGATATGTATGTATGGATGCATGTATGTATGTATGTATGTATGTATGTGGTGAGTGAATATACTTTACACCATTCATTTAATATTTTCTTCATACTTTTAGAATTAGTATCATTTGTGTATGTACGCATATACATGGATGTGTGTGTATGTGTGTGTGGGTGTGTGAGTGTGCATTTCTATTAACACACATACACTGTGTGGTTCAGAAGTTTGCTTCACAACCACGGCTCAGTCCAACAGTGTGACACCTTAGGCAAATGTCTACTGCTACTGCCTTGGGCCAACTAAAGCTTTGTGAGTGGATGTGGTAGACAGAAACTGATAAAGCTCATCATATATATATTATCATCAATTACTGTCTGTTTTCCATGTTGGCATGGGTTGAACATACATATTATGTATATGTGTGTGCTTTAGTATGTGTATGTATGGATATATGTACGTATATGTGTGTGTTTGTGTATGTGTATTTCTCTTTGGTTTGGCATTGCATGATAGTTGTAAAATGAGCATCATGGTCGTACATGCTGTGTCATTCATTTCCAATGCTCTACAAAATTATGTCTGACCATCGGGAAATATTACCTTGCTTGGAAACAAGGGAGGGTTAGCAACAGAAAGAGCACCTGGCTGTAAAAAGTCTACCTCAATAAACTCTGTCTGATCCATGCTAGAATGTAAATGTGGATGTTAAAACAATGAGGATGAGCATTATACATGAAAGTCAGTGTTTTTAATGCATATCAAAAGAATAGATTATATACACTAAAAAGAAATGGACTTAATACTAGATTAGAATCTAAATACTTCACAATGCTGAAATACGTAATATATTGGGAGTTAAAAGATTCACAGAAAATGATTTGTGAAAGAGTATGGAGATCAGAAGTTGAACAGAGATTTTTTTATTTGTTTCAGTCAGTTGACTGCGGCCATGCTGGAGTACTGCCTTAAAAGGTTTAAGTCGAACAAATCAACCCCAGGACTTATTCTTTGTAAGCCTAGTACTTATTCTATTGGGCTCTTTTGCTGAACTGCTAAGTTATGGGGACATAAACACACCAGCATTGGTTGTCAAGCGATGGTGGTGGTGGGGGACAAATACAGACAGAAAGACACACTCATGAATATCCAGATATGCATCTATATATACATGTAGATGAAGGTATGTACATTCATGTATATATATATATGCATATACTCATATATTATTTGTGTGTGTATATATATATATATATATATATATATATATATATATATATATATATATATATATATATATATAGATAGATAGATAGATAGATACTCTTTTTACTCTTTTACTTGTTTCAGTCATTTGACTATGGCCATGCTGGAGCACCACCTTTAGTCGAGCAAATTGACTCCATGACCTATTCTTTGGATGCCTAGTACTTATTCTATCGGGCTCTTTTGCCGAACCGCTAAGTTACGGGGACATAAACACACCACCATCGGTTGTCAAGCGATGTTGGGGGGGGGGGGACAAACACAGACACACAAATATATACACATACATATATATATATATATATACACAAATATATACAACGGGCTTCTTTCTACCAAATCCACTCACAAGGTCGGCCCGAGGCTATAGTAGAAGACACTTGCCCAAGATAGATAGATAAATTGATAGACAGATAGATAAACAGACATGATGGGATTCTTTCAGTTTCCACCTACCAAATCCACTCAGAAGTCTTTTTGTCAGCCTATGGCTATAGTAGGAGACACTTGCCTAAATTGCTACACTATGGGAGTGAACCTGGAACCATATAGTTGGGAAGCAAACTTCTTACCACACAGCCACTCCTGCACCTATTCTTACAACCTATGATATGGAAGAAAAATTTGGTGGCGACATAAATTCTGAACCCAGAGAAAAATTCTACACATTTGAAAAAAAAATATGAAAAAAAAGACATAAGGGATGAGAAAAAGTTATATATTGAGATAAACGATAAAGTAAATGGATTAAGCATAAAGTATGTCATTGAATGAAACCATAGCATTGCTTCACTCAGACTTTCTCACAGTGTTTTCTTGGTAGAGATATTAGGGTGGTTTGCTACCCTAATATCTCTACCAACAGCCATCCAGTTGTGTTCCACAACTGGATGGCCAGTGATCCACAAGGTGCTCATCTGCCTTTCAGCAGGTCTTGTTTTTAAGATCTGCTAGGTATCCAGATAACCTCCTCACATGAACTCTTTGAAACGCCAGTGTTAGAATGGTGGCAGCTGATGAAGGAAATGTTCTCTATGTGGCCTGTGTGTTTTCTGTACTATGTTTATCATTTTGTCCACGTTTTGTTTGCAACGTCCTGTACCCAGATATGCATCTATATATACAGGTAGATGTAGGTATGTACATACATGTACGTATATATGCATATACTCATATATTATTTGTATTACTTAAAGAAGGGAGCCCATTTAGTCACTGACCACTAGACCATGGAATAGGTAGAGCTGGTTTACATGATACCAGCAGCAGGTCACATCAGCCTGTGATGAGATCCTTGACTTAATCCTCCTGCCATCAACCCTTTCAGTTAGTTGCCTTTTACAATATGCAAGGACATGGTGTGATTATTTTAAAATGCATGTGTCACATGTTGTAAAAGTAAATGAAGTGAAACAAAAAGAACAAGATATTAGTTTGTCGTCTGACATTACGAGACTTTTCACTCTTTCATTACTCTCTATTGTCAGATTTTGATAATATTCCCACTCAGTCTTAACCTTATTTGATCTCAATTTCCTTATGAATGTCTTGTATTCACATTGGTACACTTTGATAAAAAACAAGCAGTGTTCTATTTTTAGATATAAATAGAAACCATTCTACAATATTAGAAACGATTTTATATATTTCACTTAATTTTTCTCTTTTTTTCTAACACTTGTAAGAAGGACTAAATTGAATCATTAATTTGAGTTTTACAGTGTTTTTCTACATGATTGGGCCCTCTGCCCACTACCCTGAGTAAGGTGTGAACACCTCTGTAAATATAAATTAATGAGGTCACTTAGTGGAGTGGATCATTGCCAACAGTGTTTGGTAATCTGATCAAGGGTTCTAGTTTAGCACTGGAACTCAACTTATGATATCAGGTCAGCATTTAATTAGAATTTTGGCTAACTTAAGAAATTTTCAAGCTGCTTTGATCTAGGTTTTAAAATTTTGAATATTTATTTATTTGTTTATTTATTCATTTATAGTTGTATATAAGCTTTTTAAATGCTGGAGCAATTTATATAAGATATTAATCTTTGTAAATTTCAGCCACAGGGCATATGAGTGTTTATGTAAATAGATTTGCAAACATATAAATATGCATACATGCATTTTTCTACATCATACAGTCATACTCATACATGCTTGCGTGGGTGTATAAATAGATAGATAGATAGATAAATAGAAATACATATATACATAAATATAAGTATGTGTATATATGTGTGTGTACGTATATATGTATATACATACATATGGTAAATGAGGGACGGAACATGGAAAATATGAAAATTTATATATATATATATATATATATATATAATCACCATCTATTAGCGCTTGTTTTCCATGCTGGCATGGGTTAGCTGATATATTTATGTATGTATAATATGGTGTACGTGTGTGTCTGTGTGTCTGTGTGTGTGTGTGTGTGCATGTGCATGCTTAGGCAGGGTTATATTAATCATATTTATTCCAAGGAAAGTGTCCTCATTCCAATCTCTGGCTAAATCAATAATATATATTTCTTTCTTACAAATATTCTACACAAATGGTAAAAGTAGATAAAAATATTAATTTTTCCTGTATTTCACTTTATATCAGTGTCTCTCTAGTGTCACGGCTTGATATATTCAGATTTTTCATCAACTTTTTTTTTAATATGTATAGGTGCAGGCATGGTTGTGTTGTAAGAAGTTTGCTTCCCAGTCACATGGTTCCAGGTTCAGTCAAACTGCATGGCACTTTGGGCAACTGTCTTCTACTATAGCCAAAGTCTTTGGTTGACAGAAACTGAACCAAAGTCTTTGACTGACAGAAACTGAAAGAAATCCATTGTGTGTGTATATATATGTGTGTATGTGTGTATTTGCTAATGGTTATTTTTAATACTTTTCTCACTGGATTGCATGTTCGTTTCTTTTTTTCCATCTGTGATTCTATTTTTGATCTTCTACATAAATGAAGATATTTCCTCTGTCTGGCTGCTTTTCTTTTTACAAAATGGGAAGTTACATTGTGAAACTTATTTTAATGAGTTGTATTTATTTATCACCCGACGAGATACATCTGCGTCGCCGATTGCTCCTGAACCAGTTGTTGAATGTCCCACCCATGAGGGATCGATGCTAGATGTGTCGAAACAATTGTCGTGATTAATAATAAATTCTTGTATATTCCCTCTTCTGTCTTTCATTTGCCATATATACATATATATGTTAGTGTGTGTGTGTGTATGTGTGTATAATATATGTCTGTATATATATGTGTATATATATATGTATTTATATATATATATATATATATATATATATATATATATATATATATATATAGGGAGAGAGAGGGGGGAAGAGAGAGAGAGAGATAGATAGATATTCATATATAAATTGAAATGGAAACTTTCTCTCACAATTTGATTTTTATGCTATAGCAATCTTTAGGTGAGAACTGTTACAATACAGTATTAGCACAGTATTTATATCCTTTAGTGTGTGAGATCTAGTGCTTTCCTGTCGGCTAGTTTTCATATTTATTGATTGGGTGGTGTTTTTTCTGACCCCTCCATTATGTTGCTTCCATGATGTGGTGTTTGTATTTCATGCAGTTGTTGATGGGACGATATTTTATTAATTTATGTAGGTTTTGTTGTTGAGTTGATGGTGAAACCTTTTAGTTGTTTTTATCATCCTTTCTTATCCTTGTGTGTGTGTGTGTGTGTGTGTGTGTGTGTGTGTGTGTGTGTGTGTGTGTATGATTGTCTGTGTGATGTTTTAAATATATGTTCTTTTTGAGAAAGGCTGTTTATGAATTGGTTATTTGAAAAAGTAATTAAGAACATATCTCTTAGCTACATCCCTAACGAATGGGGATTTTCATGGCTGAGTGATTTGGGGGATTATTTTGTGAGTAAAAACATCTGTTCTTTTATAGAATTTTATTTTGGAAAATATGTCCTTGCAGGCATGTGTGTGTGTGTTTGTATGAGTGTGTGTGTGTGTGTGTGTGTGTGTGTGTGTGAGTATGCATGCAAATCTCTGTGTGTGTGAGTGAGTGTGCATGAAAATTTGTGTGTGTGAGTGAGTTTGACTTTGTTTTATGACAGGCATTGTTATATTATTGTCTAAATCTGAGATGAGTGTTCAATATTTTACCAGTGTTCATAGAAATATGTATTTATTGGGGAAGTAGTGAGTTTCTTCATGAATACGTATGAGACCACACACACAATATAAATACACCACCAATACCGAGTTGTAACATTTCTCACCTGATGATCACAGTATCATGAAACTCTTGTTGTAATTAACTCTCAGTTTCAGTTTCAAGATAAAAAACATATCCTCTGCAACATGTACTGAGCACACCTATTTTATTTGTCTCACATAATCAACAAAAATTCATATACATATGACAGGCTTTATTCACTTTTTATCTTTCAAATCCACTCATAATGATTTGATTGGCCTGAGGCCTTAGTAAAAGATACCCGTCCATGGTGCTGTGCAATAGGTTGAACCTGAAACCAGATGACTGAGAAGATCCCCAGAAATTTAAAGTAGAAACTTACGGAGTATTGAAATCTTATTCTTGAAGCTTTGTTTCAATGTGGCAACTGCAGTCAATGGGTGGTGTCCAAATTGGGAGCCTCCATGGAGTCGCATGATCTATTTAGAATATCAACTGAATCAACCTGCAAACTCATACTTAGGCCATTATAGAATTGGAAGGGCACATTGCATAATGGAATGGTCATTGTAGGTGGCATTGGTCAGAGCAAAGGTTGAGTTAAATGACATCAGCAATAAACACTTCCTTCCTTCCTTCCTTCCTTCCTTCCTTCCTTCCTTCCTTCCTTCCCTCCCTCCCCAACTTTGGCTCAAGAAAATCAGCCCAGAAACTATATTGCAATCGTTTTTGTCTGCAAATTAGGAATTCCTTATTTTCTCTCTCAGTACAATGAGATTTTTCAGATGAATTCCCATTTTGTTTCTAATGACTCAATTGTAATGTATCGATGGATTTTTGTACAAATCTAGTCAATTGAATCAAGGTAGGGTGTGCCTTTTCAGTGTCACATTATACTGAATTCATGAATATACTGTTGCTGATTTTGGTGGTAGTGTTAAGGCCTAAATCAGTCTTATACAAACCAGAAGTGTCCAGAACGTAACTGTCCGAACATTGTTTTTTCAAGTAAACTAGAGATCAGTCTAAATTTCCAGGAGCTTATCCCACCTACATTATTATCAATTGGTTGATCTTGCTCTGATTGTCAGTCATTCAAATCTTTCAGTAGCAAATGGTATCCATAGTTGATACATCTATAGACATTAACAATCACGTTGCTCCAGTTCACTCAGCTGTAGAAATGATTTGTAATGTCACTGGTGCCATGCTGTACTGGCCTTTGCCTCTCTCTTGGATGATATTGGTGGTATGGAGAGGGGAGGCTGGTATGAATGAGAGACTGCTGATCTTCCATAAAACAGCCTTGCCTAGATTTGTGCATCAGAGGGCAACTTTCTAGATGCAATCCCATGGTCATTCATAACTGAGGGGCATCTTTACCCTTTTACCTGGACATTAACAGTAGCATCCCAAAGGATGTCCTTTACGGAGAGCTTATCGCAGGGCAGAGAAACATTGGCCGCCTGAAGCTGAGATACAGGGACGTGTGCAGGAGGGATATGAAGGCACTTGGTATCAACACCAATTCCTGGGAGGATCTCGCAGCCAACCGAACCAGCTGGAGAGGCACTCTTCACAAACAGTTGCAGACCGGCGAAGAAAATTTGAGGGTGGCAGCAGCTGAAAACTGAGCCCGCAGAAAAGAAATGACAACCAACAGACCAGTTTCAACGTATAGGTGTGACCTCTGCAAATGAGACTGCCACTCTCGCATCGGTCTCTACAGCCACAGGAGGCATTGCAAACACTGAATAGAAAACTCAACGGATAGATGACATCATCCATGGTCAGCCATGACTGATGGAGGCCTAAGAAGAACAGTAGCATATATTACAACCTTGGTGGTCTTGGCCACTGACTTCATAGACGTTCTTCAGCTATGAATCATGTCTAACTATTGACTTGTGAATGAGTCTTTAGTCAAGACTGTACATCCACTTCATCATAATCACCATCATCATCATCACCATCATCATCATCATCATCATCACCATCATCATCATTACAACAGGTCTTGAACCAACAGATGAAGAGGGTTACACATGATGGACATGCTACAGAAGGTGCCACTCAAAACTATAACCAGGTCAGCAGAAGTCCATTGCAGTTTCATAACTGGATCCTGCATGTCTCATTCTATATGCACCACAGAGAAAGGTCATGAAATCAAGTGTGTGGGTCACTTCCTGGCAAGATGAGGTCCATCTTAACCCATTACCTACCAGTGATCTCATATGAGATCACTTAAAAATTACAAATTTCGTAATTATCTGTCAATATTTACACATATCTAACCTTTTTGCTATATCTACTAAGTATATTTCTCTGATATTCAAATGAGGTTTGCTAATTTTTCACCCAATATCTCGCTTATTTCTATTTAAAATGTTATTTTGAAATGTTATTTTG
>NC_142929.1:60060034-60085034 GCF_046866305.1 Octopus bimaculoides | reverse complement strand
CATGCTGTTTATCTAGATATGAGATCACCATGTCGTGCACATATGGTTGTGATGCATGTGCCTGGTGTACCATTATCAGACGGGTAGTCATGATGGGTATAATGGGCTTCGTATATTTTATCCCAGTGTCACTTTGATGGCATACACTGCTCTCTCAATAATAATAATAATAATAACCATAATGATAAGCATTTCTACTGTGGGCACAAGGCCTAAAATTTTAAGGGAAGGGGATAGTCAATTACATCGACCCCAGTGTTTCATTAGTACTTAATTTATCAACCCTGGAAGCATGAAAGGCTAAGTCAACCCTGGTGGCATTTGAACTCAGAACACGATGACAGATGAAATGTCACTGAGCATTTTGCCCGGTGTGCTAATGACTCTGCCAGATCACCACCTAATAATAAAAATAATTCTTTCTACTGGAAGCACAAGGCCTCAAATTTGGAAGAAGGGATTAAGTCGATTACATCGACCCCAGTCCATAACTGGTACTTATTTAATTGATCCTGAAAGGATGAAAGGCAAAGTCGACCTCGGCAGAATTCGAACTCAGAATGTAGTGACAGACTAAATACCGCTAAGCATTTTGCCCGGCATGCTAACGATTCTGCCAGCTCACTGCCTAATAATAATAATAATGATAACAATGCTTTATATTACAGGTATAAGGTCTGAAATATGGTAGAAGGGAACTAGTTGATTACATCAACCCAGTGTTCAACTGGTATCTATTTTATTGATCCTGAAAGAATTAAAGGCAAAGCCAACCTCAGCAGACTTAGAACTCTGAAAGTAAAGAACCAAAAATTCTTAGCATTTTGTCTAATATGCTAACAATTTTGCCAACTCACCACCTTAATCATAATCCTCATAATCATAGTTTAACGTCCACTTTCCATGCTGGCATGGGTTGGACGAATTGACATGGAGCTGGTTAACAAGGAACTGTCCAGTCTCCAACTGTCTGTTGTGGCATGGTTGCTGTGGCTGGATGCCTTTCTTAACGCCAATAACTTAACAGAGTGTACTGGGTGCTCTTTACGTGTCACTGGCACAGGTGTATTTTTGCAGCACCAGCAGGGGTTCTTTTTATGTGGAACTGGTACTGGAAAGGACAAGCCTGTATATGTGGACGACAGCAACTTTTCTTAGCTTGACACATCTTATCACGCACAACAAGTTGCCACATCTCCTGGTCGCTTGTCATTTCCTCAGTAAGGTGGTGCTCCAGCATGGCTACAGTCAAATGATTGAAATGTGTAAAAGAATAAAAGGATAATGTTGTTTGAAATATCTGAAGGAATTTCACAACTGTTTACAGCAGCGTTTCTCAACTAGGGTTCCCCCTAGGGTTCTGTAAAAGGTTCGTAGAGGTTCCACGAAAAAGAGTGAAATAAGCTAATGTTAATTTTATGATTATAATATTACTATACATGCACAACATATTATTGGTTATTGTAATATTGTAATATAGACATCATCCTATCTAACCTATTATGTGTCACTCAAGAAGGACTTCAGTTTGAACAATTTTCATGATGTTTCATATTCAGATGCTTGTATTAAAATCATTCAGTTGTTAAACATAAATAAATCTTGGAATTAAATGGTTTTGATTTACTGTCTGGTGACTTTTGGCCAACCCTGTATTTATATGTATATATATATATATATATATATGTATGTTTCGTATCGACGGATCTGGTGCCTTTCATGGAAGCTTTCGCCCGCTTCTTAGGACCGACTGACTCGTGCTCGACCGCCGTTGCCACGGAACCCTTCTCCACTTCGGGTTTCGATGGTCTTCTACTATAGCCTTGGGCCGACCAAAGCCTTGTGAGTGGATTTGGTAGACGCAAACTGAAAGAAGCCCGTTGTATATATATATGTATATATATATATATATATATATATATATATATATATATATGTATGTATCTGAACATACAATTGTATGCAGTGAACATACAATTCTCACCTGCTAATGATATATGTGTGCTTTTATGCACCGTGCATCTATATAAGAGGACCTCTCAAGACAAATACTGCAGTATTCAGCTTTTTAACAAGACACCCATTTTAAATTGTATGTAAAGAATGTGTGTGTATATATATATATATATATATCAACTTATTTGGAAATGGATGCATGGTGTTCAATCATGTAATAATATAAATAATATAAATATATATGCATATATACATACATATACGTACTTACTTACATATATATGTATATACATATGCATATATGGGTACAGGACGTCACAAAACGTAAACAACATGAAATATGAGAACATTGAATATGAACTTTTTTTATGCAAACGAAGAAAGAAAAAATGGAAAACAAGACAAGTAACATAAAGAACGACCCTTCATCAGTAGTTGGCTGTTTATCTACTCCACATTTTGATTAATTCACGAGCTCGAAATGTGGAGTAGATAAACAGTCGACAACTGATGAAGGATTGTTCTTTATGTTACTTGTCTTGTTTTCCATTTGTTTATTTCATTGTTTGAATAAAAGAAGTTCGTATTCCATGTTTTCATATTTCGTTTTTCATGTTGTTTACATTTTGTGACGTCCTATACCCACATATGCATATATATATATATGCATATATATATATGCATATATATATATATATATATATATATATATATATATGGGGCTTGCTAAAACTAGGCTGAAACAGCTGTAAGATTAAACTTCTGTTCATCCTCTAATTCCTTATGTACTTTGTATTTCTATATGTAAACCATGTTGGCAAAATAACATAGTCTGCCATAGACACCTGTGCTTTGGTTCTTTCTTTCTTTTTCTTTTCTTCCTTTTTTTTGTCACTTTTGCTATGAATTAAATTAATGAATTCAACGGGATACACCGTCTGCAAGTAGTTGGGTTCAGCATATTATCCTCCATTTTCTAATTGTTACACAAATTTTGGGTAAAACCTCCACTTTTACCCGCTCCCATTGATTGCACCTAGTATAGCACTAGTGTAGCAATAATTGGGTACCCTCCCAGCAGTATACTGGATAGATACTATCCCTTAGTGAGTTGAACCTCCAACCCCTAACTCTCTCACATTATATATATATATATATATATATATATATATATATATATATATATATGTAAGTATGTATATATATATGTGTATATGCATATATGTATATATATATATATATATATATACTCTTTACTCTTTTACTTGTTTCAGTCATTTGAGTGTGGCCATGCTGGAGCATGGTGTAAACATACCAGCATTGGTTGTTAAGTGATGGTGGTGGAAAAAATACAGACACAAATACATACACTGACATACACACACACATATATATATAAATACATGTATATGATGGGCTTCTTTCAGTTTCCATCTACGAAATCCACTCACCAAACTTTGGTCACCCTGAGTTTATAGTACAAGATACCTGCTCAAAGTGCCATGCAGTGGGACTGAACCTGAAGCCATGTGGTTGGGAAGCAAGCTTCTTACCACACAGCCACACCTGATGATTGTCTGTCAGTCTGAAGGTACCTTACTTGGAAACAAGTGAATTTTGGTGAGAGGAAGGGCATCTAGGCATAAAATACTACCTCAGTAAGTTGCATTCAACCGAAGCTATCATGGTGAAAGCAGATATAAAACCAAGTTGAAGTGATGGTGTATATTTTTACGACCCTAACATAGTTTGAAATCAAAACCTTTACACTACAGAATCACTGATCCCAATTTTGTCTCCCATTACCATATCAGTAACCTAGCTAGATGTTTATTTTGTTTTTATTTAACCAAGATAGCGGACAAAGTTAGCATCCACTTAAAAGCAATAACATTGTAAAAGTTGTCGGCTCAAAGCTCCCTGTAATTACACTTATAACCCTCATAAAGATATAATAAGATATATTAAATATTCCAACATGAGAAAGAAAAAAGAAAGAAAAGAAAAAAGATTCCTGTTTTTCAAACAGAAATTTAATTTGAGAATACATAGATATACACGTGCGTATATGTTTATTATATATATCACACACACACATATATATATGCGCACACACACACACACATGCAAATATGCATGCACACATACACGTATCATACATACATATATGTATATACACACATACTCGTACACTTAGGTACATACATACATATGTACTTATACATATACCTTTGTACATACATATATATATGCATACATACATACAAACATACATACATACATACATACATATATAGCACACACACATATGCATACATACATATATAAATTAATATCAGTATGAAAACAATAGTGTTTGAAACTTCATTTGAATAACTTAGCGGAAAAAGTTCAATTCAGCCTGATACTTTAATAAAATTATATTGGCAGCTCTCATAATTTCAATACTGGTCTACTTCACAAGGAATCAAAATTATGTATATATCTTCATGATTTTTCCATTTGTTTTTAATTCGTTTTTTTTCTCCCCTTTCTTCAGCCAAGTGCAGCCTCATTTTTAGTTGAAGAAGAAACTAGAAGCTTGCAACAAAGCTATTGGAAACATTGTTTCATGCATGATGTGTCTAACTATAACAAACAAGGTGTTGAAACTTGACAGAGCTTTAGCCCAATCAGAACACCGTACATATACTTCTTATAAATTTAAGAAACCACACCTGCTATCCAGTCAGTAGGTGTCTGTTTAGTCATAAGTTATTCTGTATTGTGTCCTCACCAAAAATGTTTGTCTTCTTTAACTTGGTGCAAGTAATGATCAAGTTGGTACTATAGAAAGATATACAATGTATCCCACTAACAATACTTTCTATTCTTCAATCATTTCTGGTCACAGAAGCACCAACCATTACCTGATATTGTTGTTACTGGTGTGGGTGTTTAACCCCTAGATCACTCTCTCACTTCATTCAAGAGAAATTTGGTTGCTATTTCTAGCAGACCAATTAACCACGTATTTCTTTCCTAATTAGTTTGTAGTAGTTGTCTGTTTTTAAACTTGCTTTGATCTGGATGAGCCTCTATTCAACTGATGAATATTTTAAATTCTGAACTTAAGTCTTCTCTAATGTATCATTATTTAATTATTTGAATAATACTGGGAAGACAAAGCCTACAAGAGGTATCTAAAAGGCAGTGTAGGTTAGGATACACTACTACTTAGTATAGATATATTCTTATATATTCTTGTGGATGAAGAACTTTTATGCAGATTATATAAAGCAGTAAACTTAATGGTTCATTATGTCTATTTTGTTGCACAATATTCCTGATTTAAAACATAGTAAAGTTGATATCATGTATGTTGATATCAAGGTCTATATAAGTTGATATAAAATTTTATATATCATCCTCATAATCATCGTCGTCGTCATTTAATGTCTATTCTCCTTGCTGGTATGGGCTGGATGGCTTGGCCACAAAGTAACTTGGTAATCCGCTTAGTGCCATAAAAAACAAAATTCATTTCTATACTTACATTCAAATATATGCATACATGTACATGCAAGTATATGCACACCCAGAAATACATACACTCACATGCACATACATATATAATTGATGGTACATAAATTAAATGTTGATACAAATATTAACGTAATCATCATCATCATTTTACTTCCATTTATCCATACTTGCTCGGATTTTCAACAAGACCACTTGGGGTAGTTCTTTGTCATTTCCCTTATAAATTTCAAACTGTTGAGATATACTTTTACCACTTCAACCCATATCTTTCTAGACCTTCCTCTTCTGCAGGGCTCCTTTAGCACATTTTTGGACCCACCTGATATTCTCAATAGTCACCTCATGTCCTAACCATCTACCTTAGTCTTCACTCTTGCACAGTTTTGCCTTCAGCTCATCTGGATTCCAATGTTCCTGCAATGCCATTATAATGTAGTGGAGCACACTCATCTCACTTTTTTCCTTTTATCACACATTCTCCACATTAAAAAACCCAGCTTTCACAATCATGCAACACTGTACTTTGCACATAAGCATCACAAACACTACCTTTCAATCAATGGGAAAATTGTTTTCTTACCAGCAGAATTAGAAGCACCTTGAACTTTTCCCATCCTCTTCTTACTCTCTTAGCTTCAAGAATATCTTTATCTAATGTTAATTTGGTCATCTACATAACAAACATTGTTAACTACAGCCAGGTAGCCTACCAAGCATTTGAAAAATGTATTTTGTGGGTGTTTTAATGATTACTTCTGCACAGTTTTTTCTTGGATCATTTGCTTGTGATCTTGATGCATCACGTTTGTGCCCATAATTCGGTCCATGATAGGACATCCTTATCTATTCTTTTCTGCTAATCAAGCCTGAAAACTCCTCAGATGATAGTATAATCTTGTCTTCTTATATACCAATGAGATTTATTCATTGTTGGATTTACTTTAAGAGCTTTATTCTTGATATTTTTAGGTTATTGGCATACAAAATTTCTCACTGACAGCCACTCTGAAATTTCTTTGTTATGGTCCAGGGACTAAAATAAACAAAGCAGGTCTAAGAACTGAGCACTACTAGTGTTAAATTCCTCACTGAATTTATTGAGCAATCTCACCCTACTGACAGTATTTCTGTGTGACTTGCATATCTCTCACAGGCCATTTCTCGCCACCTAGTTTTCTTGAAAGCCACAAGATAATAGAGTATTGTTCTTTGTCAAAAGCTTCTTTAGGTCCACAAATGATAGGTGTAGTTGCTTGTGCTTTGCTAAAAGCTTCCCCTGTCTTGCTATGATTACTGATAGAATCAATGGAATTCGGTTCAGATAGAGTATCAATTCCATATAGTCTAGCTGAAACCCAAACAATATTACATGTTAGCCAATTTTCTTCCTAATCAGTTATGTTATAATTCTTTCAGTTACTTTTATAACTTGATCTATTAGTTTGATGCCTCTGTTATCAGTGGTGTAGCTAGTGTGTGTTCCACCCTAAGCAGCCCTTCAGTTTTTGGTGCCCCTGGACCTCCAAGCCTGTACAGGCTCGTACAACAGATCCAAAAGTGCCACTCACTTTAAAGCATCACCTGGAGTGGACCATCCCTTCTCCTTTATTCTCAGATTCTTCTTAGCAACATTATAGGCCGCTGGGTAAATCAAAGTACAGGGCCCTATAGTATTTATTTATTGACAGCAAGCCACAACATACATAGGTCAGAATTGGGCCCCTAAACCCATAACTTTTGGGCAACTACTTAGTGTGCCCATGTCTTAAGACAGCACTACCTATGCTACTGCCAGTTGCTGCTTCTTTCCAAAACAGCTTTATGTCCTTGTAGCAGCCAATGCTGACACTGTTATGCAAAAATCATAGGATTCAATCCTTTCTGTATTGCTATAAGTTGAAATAATTATTTATATAATACAGTGATTTGTATGGCAGTACACTGGCAGAATTATTAGCAAGCCAGGCAAAATACTTAGTGGCAATCTACATAATGTGGACATAGATGTCATCAAAAAGGAACTAGACATCCTCCACTCTACAATACCAGATGAACCAATGGCCCGACATGAGGTACAGAAGCAGGCAGTGGAATCAAACTCTCTCATACACCAAATGGGCCAATAGCTAGGACAAAGCACATACAGGAGTGGTGATGTGAAACCCCCACCAGCCTGAGAAAATCAGCAAAGCCACAGTGGTACTCCAGCATGACCACAGCTGCATGGATGAAATGAATAAAAGAATATATATACAAAACCAGTGAAATCAAAGTTGATATCATACAGTTATATAGTGAAATCAATGATGACATAATATACTAAAATAGCGAAATTAATGATGATATACTATAGTAATATATTGAAATCAATGTTGATATACTATAGTAATATCTTGAAATCAATGTTGATATACTATAGTAATATATTGAAATCAATGTTGATATACTATAGTAATATATTGAAATCAATGTTGATATAATATAGTAACATAGTGAAATCGGAGTATAAATCTTATATGAATAATATAGTAAAATCAACGTTGATGAAGTATACATATAATAATACTCATGAAATCATGTTGATATTGTAATATAGAGAAATCGTTACTTATGTAATATAATGAAAACATAATGTTTACATAATATAGTAATATAGTGATATTAATGCTAATATTATATACTACATACTTAGATAAGTCTTGGTCAGAATTGGCCCTGGCTATGGCTAACTTAATGGCACCACCTGGCAAAATCATTTAATAAAGTTTCATATAACAGTCACTCCATAGCCCATTTGAGTAAAAAGTTATTGTTTGCAGAGTTTTATCCAGGTGAAGGTGGCTTATCTGAAATTCGTTGGATATTCATCCAGGAACTGTTTGACTGTTATGAGGTCTTTTTCTTCTTTTATGTGTTTTAGCATGATGTTAAAGAGAGAAGGGCCAGTTGAGGTGAAATAGTTCTGCCTTAGTGTTGTGATGTAATGCGAGCATTATTTTTGTAGATGACAAATGGTATGGAGACCAAGCCTTGGGTGAATATTAAAGTCGATGACAAAATCATTTGGACAGTGCTGTTGGAATATTTTCAACATCAGACAAATGATATAGTACTCATGATATAGCACAAATGATATAGCACTCAGAAAATAAAGTTTGAGCTTTTCGAGCCAAACCCAATAATCAAGACTTGCCAAAGTACCTGGGGTACTTTGATTTTTCTAATATTTTGTTTCATATAGAGAGGCCACAGCAGACAACATCATTAAATGTGAGGATGGTTGCAGATAGGAGAAGAGAAGCATAATGGTATGAGTGGCTCTAGACGGGAAAGTCTTGAGGATCCAGAAACATACCTTATGGGCCGTGTCAATTTTTCTGCTTATGTGGGTACTCCATCACAATGTTGACATAATATAATAATAGATAATAATATTGATAATATAGATAATAATATTGATATTATATATTAATATAGGGTGGTGAGCTGGCAGAATTGTTAGCATGCTGGGTAAAGTGCTAAGCAGAATTTTATCCATCTGTAATGTTCTGAGTTCAAATTCTGCTGAGGTCAGCTTTGCCTTTCATCCTTTTGGGGTTGATAAAACAAGTGCTAGTCAAGCACTGGATATATTACTCCCTCACCTGAAAGTTCTAGCCTTGTGCCAAAATATGAAACCAATATTATATATTAATATAATAAAAACAATGAAAGCAGCAAACTGGTGGAATTGTTAGCATGCCAAGCAAAATGCTTAGCAATTTGAGTTCAGATTCTGCCAGGGTCAACTTTGCCTTTCACCCTTTCAAGATTAAGAAAAGAAGTACCAGTTGAGTACTGGGATCGATGTAATTGACTTAAACCCTCCCCAAAACTGCTGGCCTTGTGCCAAAATTTGAAACCTATTTAGTTAAACCAATGCTGATAAAATATAGATACGTTGTGAAATCAATGTTAATTTTAGTACTATTATTGAAATGTTAGCATATTGAAATCAGGACGGTTGACTAGATGGCATTATCATCATCATCATCATCATCATCATCATAGCTGCTGTTTTTGCTAGCATCATCATTAGTATTGTCTTTGACATCATCCTCACCATCATCATCATCATCATCAGCAGCAGCAGCAGTAGTAACAGTAAACAGAGGCATTCATATTGTTAGTGTCTGTATATATATATATATATATATATATATTATATTATATTATATATATTATATTATATATATTATATATATATATATATATTATATATATAATTATTTACTTAGTTTGGGTGTGCCTTCACTCATCGCTTCTCTTACCTGTGGTCGTGCACTTGGTCCATTTCCTCTGCTAATTACATCATCATTCCTCTATGGTAGGTGCTAATTACATCATTTTTACTGTACCATTACTCTGGCAGTCATCTATCACCTAGGCAAAGCACCCATTATCAATCTTTTATTATTATACATAACACCACACTCACTACATCTCTTTCTCTCTCCCTCTATCTCTCTCTCTCTCCCTTTCTCTCTCTCTGTACATACATACATACATATATATATATATATATATATATATTTATATATGTATGTATGTATGTATGTATATGCATACATCTGCAATTATATTTGTATACATGCAGACAGATACATTATGGATATATTTGTATACTCACACTCATATACATATAAGTGTGTGTGTGTGTGTGCGTGTGTGTGTGTGTGTGTGTGCGTGTGTGTGTGTGTGCATGAATATAGTTATACATACACATACACAGATATATACATGTATGCATATCTCTCCCTCCCTCTCTCCTTCCCTCTCTCTAATTCTCCCTCCCACCCTCTCTCTCTCCTCTCTCTCTCTCCTTCTCTCTCTCTCTCCTTCTCTCTCTCTCTCCTTCTCTCTCTCTCTCCTTCTCTCTCTCTCTCCTTCTCTCTCTCTCTCCTCTCTCTCTCTCCTTCTCTCTCTCTCTCCCTCTCTCTCTCTCTCTCTCTCTCTCTGTACACACACACACACACACACATACACACACACACACATACACACACACATACACACACACACACACACACACACACACACATAAGGAAAGCATAATTGGGATGAGGGGGTTGCGTAATGATCTCTTTCAACATTTCTAAATTTACAGGAAATGGAAATGTTTGAAGAATATCAAAACCATCTTGTGTCATCATTCTCACTGTATTACACCCTGCTATTTATCTTTATCTCAGCCTATCTGCCAGTCTCTCTCTCTTTTCTCTGTCTCTTTGTCTTTTCTTGCTTTATCCCCCCACCTCTTCTCTTAATTCTATTTCATTTTGTCTCACATCCTCTCTCATACACAACATGCTCACCTTCTCATCTCCTTCCTCTCTCATATGCATTCTCTTTCTTCCTTTCTCATTCCTACTCTTTTCCTCTGTTTAACTTTGTATCTGTCTGTCTTTTTCTCTCTCTCTCTCTTTCTCTTTCACTCTATCTATCTCTCTCTCTCTCTCTCACACACATGCACACATACACACAGAGTTATAGTTTAGATAGATATGTGTTTAAACAAAATAGCTTTATCATGTTTACTTCTGCTCAAAGTCAAGTACCAGACATAAGCTTCTGAACAATGGCAAATTGCAGATATGATGCAATTATGATTCCTAGTTAAAGCTATTCAGTTTCATTAATGCCACTGATAATGATTTCTTACATAGGGGATAACACCAGAAATTTGGAGAAAATATGCTATAATCAATTATATTGACGACTTTGGAAGGATTTGAACTTTAAAAGTAAAGAGCCAGAACAAATATTACAATACATTATGTCTGAAGCTCAGCCTTGGTAATGCTACAAATAATAACTTCACAGATAAGCACAAGGGCAGGTAATTAGAGGGACAGTTAGATGATTAAACCAACATTCAAACAATGTAAAGCAAAGTTGACTTCAATCTAATTTGAACTCATAACATAAAGAGCAGGAACAAATATTGTAGGACTTCTTGTGCCAATGCTCAAATGATTCTGCCAACCCATTACTCTACAATGCACAAACCTATACAACATAAAATGCTGATTTATTAAAATTATCTCTTTCTCTAGAGAATGTATGATAATTACTAAATAGCAATTAAGACTGACTCCTCTGCCATAGAGGATATAATCACAGGAATCAAACAATTCTCTAAAACTGCCATTATTATCTAGAGATGGGAGGACAGTCATATACACATGTTTCTATCTCAGTAGACATCATCAGCACATTAAGTGTGCCATTCTCTACAATTCAGCAAATATTAATTTCAAATTTTAGCACAAGGCCAGCAGATATAGGGAGAGAATAAGTCAATTACATTAACCCTGGTATTTAACTTTATTGGCCCTGAAAGGATGAAAGGCAAAGTCAACCTTGGCAGAATTTGAACTCAGAACATAAAGGCAGAAGAAATGCTTGTAAGCTTTTTGTCCAGTGTAGTAATGATTTTGCTAGCTTGCAGCTAATAGTGCCTTAAGGAAAGCATAAATATCATACAACCTCATCATTCTACCTTTATAAATGCTTGGTTATTTCTGTTCTTATCTTGGTCAGAGGAAGCAGGGTAGACACCCATCCCCACCTTTATGACTTTATTTAGCATCTCCAAGACTGGTAAAGAGAAATTTGAAGAAAATCCTGTTTCATGGATTACTTCAGTATAAAAATATGTATCGAAATATTGAGATCTCAGACCAGTGTCAGAGGTACCCAAGAAACAGTTTGTTGGTGTTACTGTTTAATGCTAGGTCATGGCTAATTGATCAGACCTATAAAACAAATGCATTTCAACCAAGACCATACTGGTTTAAGAGGTTTTCTTGGAGACAATATAGTTATTTGAGAGAATGGCTGCAATTTTTAGCATATCAAGCAACTATATGTAGTGGATTCTTCACTGGCTCAAATATCAGTCCATTTGTTGGCTTATTTGACATTGATGCAACAATAATGGAATAAATATTTAGATTTACCGTCAGTCTTAACCATTGTCTCATGTAAAAGTTTCACTCGTTAGTTTAGTTGATATGATGTTAGAATTGCACATTCTCCAATTCCGTTTACCATCAGAACAGCTCTTTACCATTCATCACTATTGTTTTATTAAAACATGCACATACAGATAAATACAAATATATCACATACCTTACAATATAAATAGTCGACTTATTAAAATTATCTCTGCCTCTAGAGAAGGTATTATAATTACCAAATAACAATTAAGATTGACTCCTCTGCCAAAGAGAAGATAATCTCAAAAATCAAAGAATTTTCTCTAAAACTCTCATGCCATTGATGAAAATGACAGGCACATGGGTTAGTGGCTAGGGTATTCAGTTCAAGATCATAAGGTTAACATTTGATTCCCAGTTGCACATTGTGTCTTTGAGCAAACACTTTATTTCTTGTTGCTCCAGTTCACTCAGCTGGCAAAAATGAACAATACCAGTAATTCAATGGGCCAATCTTGTCCCATTTGGTGTCATGCTGTATCTTTCTGAGAACTACATTAAGAGTATGCATGTCTGGAGAGTGCTTAACTAGTTGCACATTAATTTCATGAGCAAGCTGTTTGGTCGATCATATCGACTGGAATGCTTGTCGTCATACCTGATGGAGAGCCATACATTTGATACACCTGAATTTGTCTTTTGTTGTTCAAATACATGCCAATAGCCACTCTAAGCTAGTTCTCTAAGTTCATTTTTGTTTCTTCTTCATCATCATCATCATTATCCGATTTCCATGTTGGCATGGGCTGGACAGTTGAACCTGAGCTGACCAGCTGGAGAGTTGCACCAGGTTCCAGCCTGATTTAGCTTGGTTTCCACAGCTGGATGCCTTTCCTAATGCCAACCACTTTACAGAGTGTGCTGGATGCTTTTTAACATGGCATTGGCATGAGTGTTTTATGTGGCACCGGCATCAGTGCCTTTTTAAGCAGCACTGGCACAGGGTTGTTGCAGGTCTTTTTTTTTTTTTCATCAGGGGAAGCAGACTTAACGCCTCTTTTGTGGAGTACAGGTTTTCCAGTACAAATGGTGCCAGATATCTCAGTCCTTTGTCATCTCCTCCAAAAGGTTCAGTGTCCTGAGATCATCCTGTTTGCCAGTACCGCCTGACTGGCCTTCGTAGGATTTTCGAGCGAGATCGTTGCCAGTGCCCCTGGACTGGCTCTTGTGCAGGTGGCACACAAAATACACCATTCTGAGTGTGGCCGTTGCCAGTACCGCCTGACTGGCCTTCGTGCAGGTGACACGTAAAAGCACCCACTACACTCTCTGAGTGGTTGGCGTTAGGAAGGGCATCCAGCTGTAGAAACTCTGCCAAATCAGATTGGAGCCTGGTGTTACCATCCGGTTTCACCAGTCCTCAGTCAAATCGTCTAACCCATGCTAGCATGGAAAGCGGACGTTAAATGATGATGATGATGATGATAAACCACAAATAATGTACATTTTTTTTCAACCTACACAACTACTCAATGCTTTTGTTTTTACCCAAGAAAGCCTAACAGCAGTTAAAAGACAACCTAAAGGGGAATAAATATATTTGATTTCCAGGAATGTGACCAAGCAAATTCAAAGACAATCTTTAGTGATGTGACAGTGCTAATAATGATTCAGTATTTGACACAATATATTTGCTTCTTCATTTGTTTCCCCATCCCATTTTCTCTGACTCACACATTTTATGCATGCTCAACCACCATTACCGTTGCCACAATCACCACTCCTTCGCTGTTCTTTTTCTTCTTTCTCAACACATTTAAGCATATCTTCTCTTATACATATGCACATATGCACACATGCATCCCACCCCAGTCTTTCCCCACATCTGTCTGAGCTCATAAGATTATTTCACTCACTTTTTCTCTCTTTCTCTCAAGCACACACACACACACACACACACACACACACACACACACACACACACACATGTATATAGTCTGAGTATTTCCATCTCTTATTGTTCTCACTATCCCTATATTACATGTAAATGTGTGTGTGTATATATATATATATATATATATACACATACATACACACACACATATATATATATATATACATACATACACACACACATCTATATATATATATATATACATACACAAACACATGCACAAACATGTATGTATATATATATATTTATACATTTGTATGTATTTTTGTGGAGTATATATATATATATATATATATATATATATATATATTTGTATGTGTGTGAGTGTGTGTGCATGTATGTGCAATATGTATAGATATATATGTAGATTGTAGGAAGGATGAGTGCTTGATCGTATGTGCATTTGTGTGTCTTTTCACCTGCCTCTCAAACTATCTATCCTATCAATTTCTATATCTGTCAGTCTCTCTGTGAGTTTATCTAACAACTTACCCTTGCCTTTTCCTGTTTCTCTCTCTCTTTCTTTCTTTCGCTTTCTCTTTCTCTCTTTCTCCTGACATTTTAGCTGTTCCTTTCTGCCCTATCATGTGCATGTTTGTTTCTGCGTTAAACATGTCATCACAATCACAATACATGCATCTATATTGCATAATGGAAGAGACATTTTCTATGCCAAACCTATCAAGCCGACCACACCCAGCTTCATATGATAACGATACTCACTTACATGCATCAATATACACATACTTACATACATATATAATATATATATATATTCTTATATTCACACACACATACACACTATATATATATATATATATATATATATATATAGGTATGTGTCTATACACATCACACACATACACATATGTATAACACAAATAGAAATCTTTGTACATAGAACATATACATGCATACATCCATATCAGTATATATATACACACCTATATTTTTCATGTAGATTGCCTAATTAAAGGTCAATCCAGCTTCCTCATGTCAATTCTTCAGATTAGTGTGCCAGAGAAATTTCTAGTTACTCCTTGTTCTTTCTCTAGACTGCATGTTGATTCTAGATTGAAGACAAATGGTACATTGCAAGACATGACAGCAGCAGTTTGTAAGAAATATTAACCCATTCTTTTTCTCTCATATGCTTTTATTTATTTTTTTCCCACTTTCACTCTTTCTCATCATCATCATCATCATCATCATCCTCATATTTATTATAACCTTCAATATCATCACAGTGGTTGTTGTCATAGTCGTCATTTCGTCACTGTCATTATTATTATCATCATCATCATCATCATCAGCATTGTTGTTATTGTGAATGTCGCCACTGTCATCAATATTATCGCCATTTTAATCGTTATCATCATTATGATCAACATTGTTATTCTCATCATCATCACCACCACTGCCACCATCACGAACGTAATCATCACCATCGTCTGCACCATCAGCAGCAGGATTGGATTGTAAAAAGCAGCTATGGCAGCTTCATTGACACCATCACCAATACCACCACCACCACCACAAACATTATCCTCATCAAAATTCATTAGCCTTTACGCAAAATCAAATTTCATACCATCACCACAACCACCACCATTACCACCACTCCCATGACTGCCCTACCCAATAACAACAAAAAACAACAACAACAACAGCAACACAAAAGAAACTTATTTACTCACAATTTTGTTTGAAATATCGGCAATCTTTTGTTGTGGCAATTCTGTTTCTATTACCTATATGCACGCAACTTATCATTTTATTAATATTTCGCTGAGGCGTCTTGTTTTACTTTCTCTAATGCTTACATGAATTAACCATATTAATACATCATGTGAATCTCTCAGGTACTTATAACTGAATATACATATTTTAATAGTTGGATATTCTTCCTAACATTAGCAATAATTCTATGTAGGGCTTTGTTGAGAATCTCTATTAAATGGGTAACAGACATGGCCGTGTCATAAAAAAAAAACATTGCTTCCAAAACAATTGGTTCCAGATGTGATCCAACTGTATTGTACTTTGTGTGTCTTCTGCCAAAGCTGCAGGCTGACCAATAGCATGTAAGTGGAATTTAGGAGATGGAAAATGTGTGGAAGGTCCTCTGTGTGTGTGTGTGTGTGTGTGTGTGTAATAATAACAATCCTTTCTACCATAGGCACAAGGCCTGAAATCTGGGAGAGGGGAATAATTGATTATATCGACACCAGTGTTTCACTGGTACTTAATTTATTGATCCCGAAAGGATGAAAGGCAAAATCGACCTTGGTGGAATTTGAACTCAGAATGTAGCAGCAGACGAAATGCGGCTAAGCATTTCACTTGGCATGCTAACGATTCTACCAGCTCACCACTGTATGTGTAATAATAATAATGATAATAAAGATAATTTCATGTTTCCTTGTCATTTATATAATGTCTTGCAGTGTTCTGTACTCAACTACTGCTTTTATCTGGAGCAAATATATATTGAGTTCTAACACCAAGTTATTAGTATCACTGTGACTGATATATATATATATACATTAAAGGTCACATACCTATATGTGCAGTTATATTCAAATATACGTGGGTGTGCGTGCACGCATGTGTATGTATGTACATGTGCGCATACACGATTGCTATGAGCATTTTTATTTCTTTACTTTTTACTTCTTCTCCTTCGGATTTTTCCCCTTATTTAATGGTCATTCTAATAGTTCTTTTGTCTTAATAACAATCAATTACATAGTAATTTCCCTTTGTTTAACGGTCATTTTCATAGCATATTTTGAATGCCTCAATAACTGATGAGATGCCGGAGCAGATTTATGCCCCAACATCTGAAACTCGGAGTCTTATTATGGCAACCAAATAATTGTCACATATCATATTACAGATAAATTCCCCTATTTACATAATACCGAGGTCTCTTTCATTCTTTTGTTGTCTTACCATTACTATTAATATATATATATATATATATATATATATATATATATATATATATATATATATATATACATATATATATGTATACTTGATAGATAATTCTGACTTCTCACTGATGAGTATTGCAATACAGGGGAATAAAAGGAGTAGGTCATATAGACACAGCTTTGAAAAATATAGCGTGTGCATGTGTGGGCATGTATGCTTAGTTTGTGATGGAAATCAGTCTTTCTCAAAGTTTTATGGATGTGTAAAGCATGCGTGACCATGCAAGTGCTGCAATGCTAAGTGGTAAAGCAGTTATGAGTCTTAAAAGAAGTTAAATGTTGTCGGATTAGGAGCAAAATTAGTTCTTATTGGCCTGGATCATTTGATAAGATGTGTACAAGAATGATTGCTTGGATGCGCGAAAAACAGTCGGATGTTGCAGAACCATTATGAAATGATTCATTGGCACCAAGAACAAAGCAACCTTCAGATTTCATTTATTGTGTCAGAGTTGTCTCCCACTCAGAAACCATTCAAAACACTGAGTGGTCATTCTATCACTTACTCCATAACATGATCTGAACTGACAAATAGACACAATGATTCAATGACATAAATAAGTGGTATTCAACCTCCTGTAGGTATTGGGCTCCCTAACCATTTAACACCACTGTAACTGAGTGATCAAATGAACTTTTCACATGCAAAAACTTTGAGTGATTGCATGTCAAATTTACAAACTGTTACTACATATATTTAATCTCAACGATTTGTATTGAGTTCTTGTTGCTATCGTTTGTATAACTACATTTAGTTTGTTTTATATGTATATATGATATGTATATATGATATGTGGCACATTGCTATGCTTGAGAAGAAGAGCAGAATTGAGATCCTACACCCAAGGTGCCGTGTAAAGAGTATTGGCAGGGTGCTGGTGTGCTCAGTACACTCTGTAAAGTGGTTAGCATTAGGAAAATCATCCAACTGTAGAAACCAGACCAAAACAGACAATGGAACTTGGTGTGGCCCCTGGCCTTTGCCAGTTCCTGTCAAGCTGTCCAACCCGTGCTAGCTAGGAAAACTGATGTCAAATGTTGTTGATGATGACGACGATGATGATAATACATGCATACACACACATCAATACTGTGGTATATTCAAACAGAAATACCCTGTTTAAATCTTGTCCTACAATGTATACTTTGCATTTTGTATTTAAAATGAGTAAAGCAGTCAATACAATTGATTGCAACCCTAAAAGACAGAGCTGTGGCATGAATGCAGTCTTGAAAAAAGATTTACAGTATATAATGATACCAACTATCAATCAAAATGGTGATGTGTGAGCAAGATCATAGACTTTTGTACTTTTCTCATAGTCTCTAAATTAATCTTTCTTGGTGATACTTGATATTTGATTGTGCAGTTAAGTAAGTCCTCTAAGTTCACCAAGATGAAATTTATCATAACTGGATAATTGGTATTATGAACTATTATGAAGTATTGTGAAGTGTATTTAACTATCAAATTCTTTTTCTCTAATGCATCATACAAATGTCAAAAATTGTAATACTATCCAGCCCTCTCTAGAATAAGAAAACCAGATGTAAATAAAATTGGGTTGCATTGTCAATCTATCCTTCTTTCATCTTAATTCTTGTTTTTCAAAATAGATTGTTTTAAGGTGCATGTGTGGCTATGTGAGTAAGAATTTTGCTTCACAATTATGTTGTCTTTGGTTCAGTCCCAATCTGTGGCACCTTCAGCAAGTGTCTTATACTATAGCGCTGGACTGACCAAAACTTTGTAAGTGGGCCAAATGAATGGTAACTGAAGAAAGCCCATCACATGTGTGTGTGTGTGTGTGTGTTTGTGTATGTGTATGTGTGTTGTGTTGTGTTTTGTTTGACCTCCATCACAGATTGGCAAGTGAGGCTGGTTTGTTTACGTTTCTGTGATTGAATAGCTCAACAAAAGATCCTGATAGAATAAGTACTAGACTTTAAAAAAAGTACAGGGGTTGATTTCTTCAACTAAGCTCTTCAAGACAGTACTCCAGCATGGCCGCAATTCAATGATTGAAATGAGTGAAAGATAAGTTAGTCAGAAGTAAATTTTGTCTATTCTTCTACTGGTTTAAATAAGAGTACTTTGGCCTTGCTGGAGCACTCACTTCTCAGGTATATTCAGTTATATTAACCTGAGTATTATTTTGTCCATGGGCATTTATTTTAATCTTACCAGAAGAAAAATAATAAAGAAGACTTGGATGAGATTTGAAATCACAATGCTCATAATCACTGCAGACCTTCACAAACTATTAGGATTGATGTGATTAATACTGTGCCTGAACATCTACAGATCAATGCCTATAGGTAAAATACAGGATAAACATAATCAGGGAGCAATTTGACATCTAATCCATATAACTTAAAACTGTGTTAGCAAAAGGCATGTGTGTGTAGGGCACATGTGGTGCCAGCATTGTTGTGAAAATCAGAGTCAAAAAAATCCTCTAAGAAAACCACCAATCGCTCAGAAGATTTTTCGACTCTGATTTTCACAACAATGCTTGCACTGCGTGTGCCCTATTATAATTATAACATAATTATAAAATTTTGGATTTGCCATTTATTGGCTTTTGCTTGTTAGCCACCTATATTATTTTTGTTATTATTCATTTTATTAATGATAATAATAATAATAATAATAATAATAATAATAATACATATATATTAATATTTTCGAATATTTATTCATTTAGTATTTATATATATGCATATATGTATATATATGCGTGTGTGCGTGTGTGTGTGTGCGTATACATATATGTAGATATATATATCATCAGTAGTTTATGTATCCAGTTGTAGATCGGTTATGTGCCTCTGGTCATTTGATTGTGATGAGTTGCCTATACAGAAAAGCACTTTATAGATGTGAAACAAATGGTCACTCTCTGACCAGCCATAGTAATCAGCTTGCTATAAATAAATATAACTGTGTGTATGTGTGTGTGTTTTGTTCACACCCATTCAGAAGCAAACATTAAAGATTAAATGCAGAGGGGAACTATAATAATATTAGTTATAGCAAAATATATCTCAGAGATGTCTTCGTCCTGGAGTATAGCAAAGGCCCCAATGGAATAGAAAGAATTCAAATTTCAAAGCACCATAGGTAAATATATAAAATTAGCTTAAATTAGATCATACACACACAAAAATGTATGAATGTGTGTGTGTGTATATATATATATACATATATATAGTATATATATGTGTGTATGTATGTATGAATCTGTATACGTATGTATGTGTCTATATATGTGTATGTACATATGTATATATATATGTATATATATATATATATATATATATATATATATATATATATATATATATGCTAATATTCATATAAATATTAAATTCCGCCAAGGTCGGCTTTGCCTTTCATCCTTTCAGGGTTGATAAATTAAGTACCAGTTGCATACTGGGATCGATCTAATTGACTGCCCCACCTCCCCTAAAATTTCGGGCTTTGAGTCTATAGTAGGAAAAAAAATCATATAAATATTATAGCAGAAGTCCCTGGTACAACTTGGTTGCCACATACATTGAAATATTTTTAGCAATTTTTTTTCCTTAAACTTGTAACAAATTCTCATGTAATTCTTTTTGTACATATTTTTATCTACTTACTCTTTTACCATAATGCAGATACTTGTCTAAAGTTGAATTTTTACCAGTCTCTATAATTCATGAAATTTTTGAGACTATGTTTATTGATAATTTTAATCTTGTGGCTAAAAATTCTTACTTAATATATTTGATATGCAACACTTACAGCAAAAATGATTCTAACAGAAGTATTTCCCTTAGCAAGAGCCCAATAGTGGTCAACAATATATTATTCTACCATTTTCAAATGAAAAGATGTCAACTTTGCTCAGTGAAGGCACATAGTTCAGTAGTTAGAGCATTGAACTTATGGTTGTGAGGTTGTGATTTCGATTCCCGGACTGGGCAACATGTTGTGTTCTTGAGCAAGACACTTTATTTCACGTTGCTTCAGTTAACTCAGCTGTAGAAATGAGTTGCGACTTCACTGGTGCCAAGTTGTATCAGTCTTCGTCTTGCCCTTCGAGAACACCGGTAGCATGGAGAGGGGAGGCTGGCATGCATGGGCAACTGCTGGTCTTCCATAAGCAACCTTACCTGGATTTGTGCCTCGGAGGGTAACTTTGTAGGTGCAATCCCATGGTCATTCATGACCGAAGGGGGTCTCAATGAGCATGACAAAAACATGAAGTTGACAGTTAAACTCAAACATCTATGTAGGTATGTGACTGGGATATGATGGTTGCACAAACAATAGTATTACTGGAAACTATAAGTGCTTGAACCAAAATGTTATATCTCTTTGGATAAGGGTAATGTGTAGAATGAAAGCATATCCCTTTGCTTCATCAGTTATAATGGTGGTTTTGATTGTAGGGTACATAAAGGTTTTTAACAGCAATCCTTGTAGTCACAGAGTTTTGGGTGTATCCAAATCTTGTATCACCATAATGAGCACTCTTACTTTCAGTTGCAGATTGAGAGGAGGGACAACAATGTCAGATGGTTGTCAATGTTATTAGCATCCACTATATCGGGAACAGATTTATTCTGACTGAGCTGGGGTTTTTTTTTTAATGATGCTGGCATTAATAGCCTGCATAGTGTCATCTTTGGGGAGCAAGGATGGTGTCATTCTGACTTCCCAAAGACGACACTGTGAGAAGCTAGGATAAACTTTCAATGGCATTTTGAATTGTGTTCATAATTTCCCCTCAATCTTTCGGTATTTTGATATCTCTTTTATCAGTGTTAACCAGTTGCTAACTATTGCCCCCAACGAAAGCAAATCCTGTACAACCTTGGCTGTTCACATATCTCTAAGTTTAAATATCATGTCAGTAGAATGGTGAAAAAGGCATGCTTTCTCATCAACAAAAGTGATGAGGTGAGAGCATACCTCAAAGAATCCTGTTTACCCTTTTTATATAAAACGATCCGAGACTGTCCCCAGTTCTGGTACAAACTCTCTATTTTAAAGGGAATTAAATGAAACCTTTCCATCAAAATTTCATGGTAAGTTATGTTAACAATGACAAAATTATTCTACTAAATTCTTCATTATTTTCTAAACCAATATAGTAATGAAAGAGGTTACTTGGAATCACCAAAGAGTAAGACTGCCATTACCCATTATATTAGCATTACCTCGGAGATATATCAAGTTGTGAGTGATAGCCTCAAATTCAAGTCTATGAGACATCATGCATTTATCTCATTCTGTTAGCTTGGCCTGCTTTGTAATTTTCTACTTGTTCAGTTCCCTTGCCAATATTGCACACAGGAGTTATCATTGTGGGTAATGGTAAGCAGCGCAGCAGCTTAAAAGTGGAATGACTGGAAATGTCTAGGGAATGTTTTATCTATGTCTCTATTCGGCTTTGTTCCAATATGACATTTCTGCAGAAAATAACTTTAGTTTTTTTTTGTTGTTTTTTTAATACATCATTATATTTTATAAGCTTTTGAATTTTATCTGCTTTCATAAATATTTGGATTATAGTCATGAAAAAAAAAAATGAAAATATAAAATGGTTAAAATAATTCCAAGTAGCCAGATAACTGATTTCTCATTAATAGCCTCACACCTCCTCCTCCTCCTCTATCTGCTATCCATTTTGACTCGAGTTGGATGGTAGGATAGTATCCAATGAGTAGGAGGACCACACTTCTCTCCAGTGTCTCAGTTTGTGCTTGGTTTCTATGGCTGAATGTCCTTCCTAACTTTATTTTACAGTGTGTATTGGGTACATTCTTTCATGGCACCAACACTATTAAAGGTTGACTTACCCTCAGCAAGATTAAAGAGTCCTTTCAAACTTGTGTTGCCTCTGCTCAGTTCACCAGTTACTTGACAGGGTCTACCTAGGTGCTTTTTGTGCACTATTAGCACTTGTGAGGGTGCCTTATAATTCAAAGATGGAAAGAACCTTCACCACTAAAAGTGAAAGAGATGACTTTTGGTGAGGTGCTGGGAGAAATTATAGTAAGAGAGAACAGTATTATTGCTATCTATCTATCTATCTGTGGAGGCGCAATGGCTCAGTGGTTAGGGCAGCGGACTCGTGGTCATAGGATCGTGGTTTCGATTCCCAGACCGGGTGTTGTGAGTGTTTATTGAGCGAAAACACATAAAAGCTCCACGAGGCTCCGGCAGGGGGTGGTCGCGAACCCTGCTGTACTCTCCCACCACAACTTTCTCTCACTCTTACTTCCTGTTTCTGTTGTGCCTGCAGTTCAAAGGGTCAGCCTTGTCACACTGTGTCATGCTGAATATCCCCAAGAACTACATTAAGGGTACACATGTCTGTGGAGTGCTCAGCCACTTGCACGTTAATTTCACGAGCAGGCTGTTCCGTTGATCAGATCAATTGGAACCCTCGACGTCGTAAGCGATGGAGTGCCAACAGCAATCTATCTATCTATCTATCTATCTATCTATCTATCTATCTATCTATCTATCTATCTATCTATCTATCTATCTATCTATCTATCTATCTATCTGTATGTCTGTCTGTCTGTCTGTCTGTCTCAAATATATATTTATATTTAATTGATAACTATGAGTCCAACACAAGTAGTATTCCTTATAAACTGAGGATGAAAGAGAACATATTTTGCTTGACTCACTGTTATGTACTAAACAGCCAAGCATTCTGGCTTCTACTTTTGAGTTCCAACTCATAAGGAACCAGACAATGTTCCTATGAACAGGTCACCCATAGGAATGAATGAAAGTAAGGATGTCTTATGCATGTATGTGTGTGTGTGTGTGTGTGTGTGCGTGCGTGTGTGTGTGTGTGTGTGTATGTTTATTAAGAGAGAGAGAGAGAGATGAATGTATGTATATGTGAATATCTTCATCATCATAGGTACAAGAATTATTTGGCCACAGGTATTGCTATATGGATATGGAGTTCACTTAGTTTCCGGTTCCATCCCACTGTAAGAGAACTTATGCAAGTGACTTCTACTATAAATTCAATGCTTTGTGGGTGACTCTGATAGACAAAAGCTACACTTGTAGTGTAAACATGCAAACAAACAAATGCATATTTTGTTATAATATAATACAAACTTAACACTTTGTCCACCAGGACAGTGTTTAGTTGGAGAAAGATGTTTAAATTATTTACTCTAATACTTTGTTTCTTTTACAAAATGATTAATGATTCAAACATGGTCTAAATTCCTTTTTTTTTACTTTAATATTATTTTTTGCTTTGTATTTTGTTTTTGTTTATATCTCTCTCTCTCTTGTAGATGAGGATGTTTTGTTTTTAAATTTGGCATCTTGCAATCCAGAGTAGACATACTTGAGAGACAAGCTGTCATTGCAAGCTGTCGGCCATTTTCATAATATATTGAAGTTGAGAGTAAAGAGAAATAATGATATATAAATGCCAAGGGTCCTAACCCCACAAAATAATCTAGTGTGAATAGAAGTTAGGGAGTAGTCATGTCATAACCTGAATGTTCTCTTATGGTAAAAGACATTTTGATGGATGTCAATAAGGTGTTAC
>NC_142929.1:60015034-60052534 GCF_046866305.1 Octopus bimaculoides | reverse complement strand
GTTGTTGTTACTGCTACTACTGTCTCTGTTATTGTTACTGGGCCATGCTCGAATACACTATTTCTAGCGTGGATGTTGTCAGTACCGCCTGACTGGCCTTCGTGCGGGTGGCACGTAAAAGCACCCACTACACTCTCAGAGTGGTTGGCGTTAGGAAGGGCATCCAGCTGTAGAAACTCTGCCAAATCAGATTGGAGTCTGGTGTAGCCACCTGGTCCACCAGTCCTCAGTCAAATCGTCCAACCCATGCTAGCATGGAAAGCGGACGTTAAACGACGACTATTATCATTGCTGCTCTTGCCACTGTTGCTTATACTATCATTGTTGCTGTAGTTAATTTTGTTAATGTTGTTGTTGTTATAGTTCCTAAAGATCCTGTTGTTTTCCCCTATAGCTGTAGTGCAAGTTTTTGACCTTAACAATTTCAATGTTGAAAACCACTCCTCCCCTTCCAGTAGCAGGATACCATATTCCCTACCATTGTTGTAGTTTTTGTTTACATTGCAGTTTCTGCAACTGCCTTTGGTTGCCATCACAGTGATGCAGTTATTTGGACTTCAAACTTTCAAAGCTTGTAGAGCATTTTCCTTCCCATCCATGTGCAGGGTGAAGGTGAGAGATTTTGATACATGCTGTGCATTCCTTTGCAAGTCACCGTCTATCTCTCCTTTCAATTTGTTGACTGGAAACTGATGCCATGTTTGTGAAGAATATATTTTTCGAAACAAAATTTGAAAATTTTCCTGACAATTTTGAGCCCAAAAGGGAATTGGCAAAAACAAAAAAAAAAAATCCATGTCAGTTCTGGTTGGTTTAACAATTATTATATAACAAAATTACGACAATTAAAAACTTCTGAAACAAACTTAAAAGTGAAGGATTGCCATTTTATCACACATTTGAATAGAGCAATTTGTTATAATGGTTGTGTTCTACTAGATTAGAAAATATGCAAATAGAAGACCCACCAAGTCATGTGAAATCATAGTTGTGGCTGATGCCAGTGTTACAGAAATGGTACCCATGTCAATGGCACGTAAAAAGCACCCTTCAAACTTGGGCATCATGGAGGCAGTGGCAAGTGACTGAGACCTTTGGTAATATACTGTGCTTGAGAAGACCTGTCAAGCCAAGTGAGATTGTAGATGTGGCCAATGCTGGTGCTACATAACAGGCATTTGTGCCAATGGCATGTAAAAAGTACCTACTGCATTCTTGGAGTGCTTGGCGTTAGGATGGGCATCCAGCAGTAGAAATCATGCCAAATCAGATTGAAACCTGGTGCAGCTCCCCAGCTACCAGTTTTCAGACAAACTGTCCAACCCATGCAAGCATGGAAAATGAACATTAGATAATGATGATGACTCTACAGTTACTCAATCTGTTAGAAATAGCAGTCTAATATCTGCCATCTTTGTAAGGTACGTTAGTTGGTGTAGCCTTTGATGCACTATATATGAAGTGTAAACTGGATTTTCGTGGTCTGAGAATTTCGATCAGGATTCAGCTCACACAGGAATGACTTGGGGGCCAAACAACAACAATTCTTGGTTTGGTTTTCTCTGTATCTATTGGTCTACTTGAATTGATATAATCAGGGTTAAAATGAACACATGTAAAGATCTAAATTCGAAAATACATCACAACTACCATCACCACCACCATCATCATTTAACAATCGTTTTTCCATGCTGGCATGGGCTAGATGATTTGACTGGAGCTGGTAAGGCCAGGGACCACACTAGACTCCATTGTCTGTTCTAACATGGCTTTTTATGGCTTGATCCGAGACCTTTGGAAATGTGCTGTGCGTGAGAAGACCCGGCAAGCCAAGTAAGATCGTTGCCAGTGCCCCTGGACTGGCTCTTGTGCGGGTGGCACATGAGATGCACCATTTTGAGCGTGGCCGTTGCCAGTACCGCCTGACTGGCTCCCGTAGGATTTTCGAGCGAGATCGTTGCCAGTGCCCCTGGACTGGCTTGTGCGGGTGGCACATAAAAGACACCATTTCGAGCGTGGCCGTTTTCGTGCGGGTGACACGTAAAAGCACCCACTACACTCTCTGAGTGGTTGGCGTTAGGAAGGGCATCCAGCTGTAGAAACTTTGCCAAATTAGATTGGAGCCTGGTGTTGCCATCCGGTTTCACCAGTCCTCAGTCAAATCGTCCAACCCATGCTAGCATGGAAAGCGGACGTTAAACGGTGATGATGATGATGATGATGCCCTTCCAAACGCCAACCACTTTACAGAGTGTACTAGATGCTTTTTATGTAGTACCAGCACCAGTGCTTTTAATGTAGCACCAATATTTTAATGGAAAAGTAAATTAGAATTTTCTGCTGTACAAGTAAATTTTTGTGTCAAACAAAAAATTTTCTGTAAAATTTTGCCGATTGTTAGTTTAAGTATTTCCTCAGCTAAGTACTTTACCCACATTCAGTTATATTGAAATAAACGGAATAACGTGTTGTGTTTCAAGGGTACACAACATTGGTTGCAATAAATTTCAATTGATGTTCATGTAGACTAGAACTTTTAATTTAAATGCCAGGATTTTGATACAGAAAAAAACCTCTGTCTCTATGGGATGTCGTATTTATTTCACCCTAAATCATGATGAGAGTAATGATAATAATTCTTGTTCTATTAAAATCTCAAGTAGAGACATTTATTAATTACTACTGGATGTCATATTTCTAGACAAAGCACCATAAAAAGGTTGATATAAAAAATAACAACTTGAATGAGGCAAATTTTTCTACATTTTTCCGTCAAACTTTTATGTATGACTATGTAATTTAATTTGTGACGTTTTCAATATACTTGGAGCATGGTTTTGCATCATTCCGTATTTTAGCCCTAGCCTATTTAGATATGGCAACACACATTTTTTTCTGACATATTCTCATATAGCAGTACTTTGAAGTAATCATAGTTTAATTGTGGATTAACCTTTAAAATTGATAAAACAATTAGTTTTTGCTATATCTTGGCAATATTAGCATAGAAACACAGATTTTAAATGATGGCATCAAATCAAACAATTCTAATCTGACAGATGCTTTTAATAAAGTGTTTATTGATAATGCATTTAAACATAAACAAAGCTATTACATATATCTCAATGAATATCTAAGTAGTCTCCTAATGCCATTAGCAAACAGAAAGGGATTTCTGTAAAGATACACTTCCAAGTGTTTCTGTTGGTGTAAAATTGTTAATTGATTTCATATATTATAATTGTAGAGAGTGATATATTACAATAACTGATTCATTGTCATAGAGTTTTGAGGTTCAAATCCAGCTACAGTTTTTCTCTAATTACATAATCATTCTAGTTACTTCTCATCTTTCATCAATTCTAAGATATAATGTATGAATAATTTTATGCATATTTTTCATATTTATTATTTTTTTTACAAGAAAAAAGTTGATAGTGACTTCGAGGTTTCAGTATATTTGCCTGCTTCAAGCTGTGATTCATTTTGGTTCTTTCTGGGTATATATAGTCTTTGGCAAGTTTGAGTCAAAAAGAAACAAATTAAATCACACTCATCATGAAAATGAACATGCTGAAACTTCAGAGACACTGTAAAACCTTGTAAAAGTTAATTGATATTGATGTGTGTGTGTGTGTGTGATTAAAAGTTTCACAAAATATACTTGATACAGTAACAATATTAGAAGCATTGTTTCCTTATAAGTTATTAATTATTCATAAAATCTTAGTAAAACAGAATGATACATACGTTTTTGAAGGAAGTTTTCATATTGAGTGTGTAAGCACTTTCAGTGTAAAATTTTTAAAACAGAAGTGTTATGGGGTAAACCATACAGAGGCAATAGGGGTCATATATATATATATATATATTACACGTGTGTAAGGGATGGCCACTAGGTGGACATCCAATATGCTAGAAAGAGGTCATCAACGACACACCATATATATATATATATATATATATATATATATATATATATATATATATATATGATGACGACCTCTTTCTAGCATACTGGATGTCCACCTAGTGGTCATCCCTTTTACATGTGTAATACAATTTTTTCTGAACTTTCAGATTTTTTTATATGCTAGGCCACTTGGTTTTAAATTGGATTAATATTCAATTTATCACCCTATATATATATATATATATATATATATGTATGTATGTATATATATCCATATACGTATTTATGCATGTATATATGTATGTATGTATGTATGTATATATATCCATATACGTATTTATGCATGTATATATGTATGTATGTATGTATGTATATATATCCATATACGTATTTATGCATGTATATATGTATGTATGTATGTATATATATCCATATACGTATTTATGCATGTATATATGTATGTATGTATATATATCCATATACCTATTTATGCATGTATATATATATATATGTATGTATGTATATATATCCATATACGTATTTATGCATGTATATATATATATATATATATGTATGTATGTATATATATCCATATACGTATTTATGCATGTATATATGTATGTATGTATGTATGTATATATATCCATATACGTATTTATGCATGTATATATGTATGTATGTATGTATATCCATATACGTATTTATGCATGTATATATATATATATATGTATGTATATATATCCATATACGTATTTATGCATGTATATATATATATATGTATGTATGTATATATATCCATATACGTATTTATGCATGTATATATATATATATATATGTATGTATGTATATATATCCATATACGTATTTATGCATGTATATATATATATATGTATGTATGTATATATATCCATATACGTATTTATGCATATATATATATATATATATGTATGTATGTATATATATCCATATACGTATTTATGCATGTATATATATATATGTATGTATGTATATATATCCATATACGTATTTATGCATGTATATATATATATGTATGTATGTATATATATCCATATACGTATTTATGCATGTATATATATATATATGTATGTATGTATATATATCCATATACGTATTTATGCATGTATATATATGTATGTATATATATCCATATACGTATTTATGCATGTATATATATATATATGTATGTATATATATCTATATACGTATTTATGCATGTATATATTCATATATGTATGTATGTATATATATCCATATACGTATTTATGCATGTATATATTCATATATGTATGTATGTATGTATATCCATATACGTATTTATGCATGTATATATTCATATATGTATGTATGTATGTATATCCATATACGTATTTATGCATGTATATATTCATATATGTATGTATGTATGTATATCCATATACGTATTTATGCATGTATATATTCATATATGTATGTATGTATGTATGTATGTATGTATGTATGTATGTATATATATCCATATACGTATTTATGCATGTATATATTCATATATGCATGTCTGTATGTATATGTACATATATGTATGTATATATATCTATACATGTATGTATATATACATTTGTATATATGTATGCATATATATATATATGTATGTAACATATGGTATAATTATAAGCAGGGCAAATTTTAGCAGACTGAAAAAAAATAATGAACACCTTTAATCGATTTTTGAACCATATTGGATTCTCATCAGAGGCGTCCACACTCATTCTGATAGTCTCCAGCAAAATAAACAGTCAAACTGATTATATACTCAAGAAATGCAGCAGTTACTCTATGAAGGAGTCCCAAATTTGCATGCTGAAAGTGTTTAACACTTTATAAATACCAGGAGCTTGTCAACATGGGTTTAAGTCCACACACTATCAAGGTATGAAATAATATATATGTAACAGTTTCGAAACTTATTGGGTTCTCATCAGATGCATCTACAACATGTGTACATACATACATACATACATATATTTATATATATATATATGTATGTATATATGTATATATGCATGTAAATATATATGTATATATGCATATATGAATGCATGCATGTTTATAGGTATATATATATATATGTATGTATGGTTCATCATCATCATCATCTTCCAGTATTTTAAATCCAGGTTTTGTCCTTGTTAACCGGGGTGGCCGGATCTACCTAAATGCCATAGCAACCATCTCACACCATCTCGCCATCTTACCTGGTTTTGAACATCTTCCATTTTCAAACCAACCCTCCCAATCTGTTCCTCCACCTGTCCCCTCCACGTTTTCCTCAGTCTACCTCACTTTAACGCTCCATTTATCTCAAGCGCAGTCACCCTCCTCAGAACATGCTCTTCATCCCTCCTCAACACCGACCTCACTCCATTTGCCCTTGCCAACCATTCCACCGATTTCTCCAACCTAAGCATTTCCATCAAATACATATATGTATGTATGCATATATATGTATGTATGTATGTATATATATATATATATATATATATATATATATATATATATATATATATATATATATATATATATATATATATATATATATATATATATACATACATATATATATAGGTATGTATGTATGTATGCACATATATATGTGTATGTGACTGTGTATGCACATGTATATGTATGCGTATATATATGTATGTATATCTGTATGCATATAAATGTATGTGTGTATATATATATGTATGTGTATATATGTGTGTGTGTATGTATATATATATATATATATATATATATATATATATATATGTTAAAGAAGTGATTTTAAAAGACATCTCAACGCTTCTAAAAGCAAACTTCGTTTGTTTATTTACATTTGTCGTAATTTGAATTTAACATATGAGAGCGTCTCATAAAGCGAGATTTATATATCTTTATTTGCAGTGGAATTTGTAGTGGGTAGCTTAGCTTAATCGGTCAAAGCATCGTGACATGTAATCACGGGGATGTGAGTTTGAGTCCACAGCTAGCCACCTACACTTTTCTCTACAAAATAGGGATAATTTATCCTGTTCAGGCTATATTATTAGCATTATTCTGCGATTGAGAATTTAAAATCACTTCTTTAACTTTCTAAAGGACATCTCAACGCTTCTAAAAGCAAACTTCGTTTGTTTATTTACGTTTGTCGTAATTTGAATTTAATATATATATGTATAACCTAACAAGTTATTTAATTAGTGAAAAAGAAAAGATGAAATTTAAAATCCCATTGGAAATAAATTTTACAATAAATTTGAGTCTGTACTCAGTATTGAGTTCTCCAACAGTAAATATTCCTTTGTTAGTTTCTAAGTTGTTTTAGTATAGTAACTTCAGTTTAACATTTATATGTGCATGTGCATAAGCACGCACGCACACACACACACACACACATATATATGTGAACACACACATACATACATACATATGCACACACGCACACACACACACACATACACACACGCATACACATACAATGCCATGAGCCAGTGTTGGATACAGCACATTATAAACAGCATTTGGTTACTTTTATTCTCCCAGATGAAGAGATTATTTCTCTTCTAAGCAGTCAACCATAATTGTCCTATATCCTTTGCACATATTACCTAAGAAGCAATTGAAAATAAAGAAGATAGTAGATGAGTAGACAAGGAGTCAATGAACAATGTCTTCACAGCTTTCTTGGCATCCAAGTAGTGAAAAGCATGAGGCTAGTTGTGACATTTTTTTTTCTCTAAATGACCAAATATTCTCAGTACTCAATAACTTAGTGTATGTGTATGAATGTATGTTTGTGTGTGTGTGTTTGCGTGTGTGTGTGTGTGTGTGTGTGTGTGTTTTTCTCTCAACACCTACATCTCTTGCACTATCACAGCCATACTATATTCTCGTTTCTTGCTCACAAAACTGGCTTCTGTGCAATAACAATTACAGGCATGGCAGAGTGTCAGTAGAACCTCAAGGGAGATGTGAGCAAGAATGAATCTCATTGAAATTTTGGCAAAATAAATTGTCAAGAACTTTTACCTGCTCACATATCTGATCAGTTAAGTTTCCAGTGAAAGATTAAGATATCAGAAATAATGTAGGTGTAGAATAAGGTGAGGAAATTTGTTGGCAAACCTTGTCGATGTGAAGTACTATATAAGATCATGATAGATGCTTGGTAGCAGCATTATTGATATAATATGGAAAGCTTTATTATAAGTGGGTAGAGAGTTGATTGATTATATGGGAGAGAAAAAAATTGACATCATTTTCATGAGTTCAACAACAGTAATAATATTATTTTTAGAGAGATTACCACCAGCAGTTTTTGTTGTTTCTGTTGTTGATTAGTAATCCCACCTCCAGCTAACTGTAGTCAATGAGCCAAGATGGAAGCATTCTAAGCATTCCTTTGGTCTGCTAGAAATACCAGTCAAAACTCCTTCAAATCTCACCCTACCACTATCATCATCATCATCATCATCATCATCATCATCATCGTTTAACGTCCACCCTCCATGCTAGCATGGGTTGGACGATTTGACTGAGGACTGGTGTACCAGATGGCTACACCAGGCTCCAATCTGATTTGGAAGAGTTTCTACAGCTTGATGCCCTTCCTAACGCCAACCACTCTGAGAGTGTAGTGGGTGCTAGTCTAGTTTTATATTTTTCAATGTTTCTTTTTTCTCTCAATTTTTTGAATGTGTTTCTTGCTGTTTGAAATAACACAATTCCTATTTCTCTCATCAAAGTTTCTAGACCTTCACAGTCTCATTTTCATCTTCACTGATGAGATATTACCAGCATGTTTTGCTGTCACTTCACAATAAGCAAAGCCAATGTGATTGATTCAGACATAAACACTAGGATTTTAGGAGATGAGGAATTACTTACATTTTTTTTTACATTTCACAGATACTTGTCCTCATCATGCTTGTCGCCAACACAACGCTTCAGCTGATACACCCTCCAGCCCTCATCAGGTGTCTTGGAGAAACCTCAAGGCACTCCTCAATGTTACTATTATTATTATTATTATTATTATTTAATAATAATAATAATAATAATAATAATAATATTATTAAATGAAAAACAAATATGCATTGATTTTTTTTAACTATGATGATAATAAAATTTCAGTTTGTTTTGCTGATGAGCATTCAGTCAACTGAATGCGGAACTCATTTTGAATTAATATATAAGTTGCTGAGTGTTTTACTGACATGTGTACTATTAATGCTTTAGCATTCGGGTTATTCTGTCAAGTGTAATTCTTGCTTATTCACATTGCTTTGAATTAATCACAGCTTCAAGACGCTGATGACATTTTAGAATGACATTGTAGAGTAGCAGTTAGAGGCTATATCTGGTCAGTTTGAACCTAAAACAAGTAGGATCCTTTCAATCTCAGTCACAGATTTTTTAATGAATTTTTTTTTAACTAAACAGTTTGAAACTTTGGATACTGGTTGAATGTGTCACGTAGAACATGGTTTACTCTTAACGTTTTTGACAAAATTTTGTATTTTAGAAGTTATTTCGTGTTAAGGATGTCGTATTTGGGCAATTTCAACCAATTAGTGATGTGCATTCAGCTGAAGAAAGTTACTGCTGTTTGCAAAAGTAATGGAACAGCAACAACTTCTGGGTCATTGAAAGAGAGAGAGAGAGAGAGAGAGAGACAGGTGAGCGAAAAGTATAAAAGATAAGAAATGTGGTTGAGAAAAATAGAAAGTTTTTTTATAGGGAATACATACGTGTATGTGTGTGTGTGTATTTTTTTTCATCTTATCCAATGTGTCCTCTTGTTTATTTAATGTTAGCGTGTGACATTGAGATTTGGCTATTATTTCCAGCAGGTCAAGTAACTATACAGATTCTCACATTTTCTCACACACATACATACATACATACATGCATACATACACACATACACTTACAGACATGTACATACACACAAATACACATTTTAATCGTTTTCAGTTAACTCGTTCAGCGATTGCCCCTGATTTTTTTAATGTGACAAATCGTAAAGAGAAAGAGAGAGTGAGAGAGAGAGAGGGAGGGAGAGAGAGAAAGGAGAGAGTAGTGGTGTGTTGACAATCTGAACGACAGCTTATATAAACTTAGCAATCCCCCACCACTGCATATTAATTTATTAAACCCTCACCTTTTCCTTGCTCCCATTCGGGGTTTTATCAGCTTTACATATGAATGTGTGTGTGTGTGTGTGTGTGTGTGTGATGGACAGCAGAAACGCTGCATGAACAACTGACGTCAACTTCACAATCCCCCTTCCTCCTTAAAGCTATGTATTCCTCACACCCACCTCCCTTCCTTTCCTCAGCATTCTATGAGTTGCATGTGTGTATATGTATTGGTGTGTGTGTGTGTGTGTATACGTATACAAGTGTCTGTGTATTTACGTACATATATGTATGCAGTGTCCAAAACAGATGACCCGATGACCCAGATGTTGTCACTCTTCCATAACTTTTGCAAACAGCAGTAACTTTCTTCAGGTGAATACACATCACTGATTGGTTAAAATTACACAAATATGACAACTTTAACATGAAATAACTTCTAAAATACAAACTTTTGTCAAAAACATGAAGAGTAAACCGTGTTCTATGTGAAACATTCAACCAGTGTCCGAAGTTTCAAACAGTTTAGTTAAAAAAAAATAATTAAAAAATCTGTGACTGAGATTGAAAAGATCCAACAAGTAGAGTGTTTGGTTTGGATATGGCTAGTTTAAATGCTAAAAGGTTAATATGGTTCTAAGCCAAATCAGCATGGCACAATATGCTCTAAAGACAGAATTTTGAATTACTGGTAAAATCAGTCCAATGGGCTTCTATGCAGTGTCTATCACAGGTTTGGATGTAATCCAAAATTATGATAAAGATATTTGTTCACAGTGCCATATAGCAGGATTAAGCCCATGACTTATAAGTGTGGAGTGAAATTTTTGAAAAAGTAAAGTGGAATAAAGGGGAGATTTAGCTGCTATTTTTAGCAAGTTTAATTACCAATCTTCAATGACTTTTGTAAGCTTCAGTTTGTAATATCAGGGCCACCACAACAAAACAACTTTTATATATTTCATATACATTGTCTCATAAAGTTAAAAACAAGTGGCCACCCAACTCATATAGTTTACATTTTCCCTGGAATATTTTTTCTATATCATTCTAAATCATTTGTGGCTCTCTTAAACACTTTTTCAAATATATCTTAGCAGTAGATCATTTGGTAATATTTTTACAGTAACTTAAAGAAGTGTCATTTTTTTCTCACCCACTTTACTAAGCATAATTTACAACATTTGATCCAAGTTCTGAGAAGCATATGTTAAAATACATTTTCCTTTACATTTTCCCACAATATTTTACGATATCAGATATGATGTAATTTTGAAAGGATATGTACTGTTATTTCCCTATTAGATTTCCTATCCACATAAGCTAACCAGATTCAAAACTTGAAATTACATACATTATTGAAAATGACATAGAATTTATTAACTTCATTTATTACGTAGAATGATGGCATTTAAACTGCTAAACGCCATATCTGTCTAACATATAAATCTAGAGGGAAATTAAGAAGAGAAATAAATTTTGTAAACATAATAGGTTTTGCTAAAATGTTATAATGATTATATTGATGTTGATGATTATGATGGTAATAAATAATGATAATGATGAAAATAAAGATGATAATAACAATAAGTATTTTCTTTATTAATAAAAATAATAATATTAATTATCTTGGCCTCTGATACTTTAGCAACATAAGTTACAGGGGACTAAAATGTATGAACTATTTAATAAGAGTAGTCATAAGAGATTTAGTGCAAGACTAACATAGAATAAACATACATGATGTAAAAGATTACATAAGTACTAAGATGTAGGATCACATAAACCAGATGTGTTATGTGACAATTTTGCAAAAGAAGTACAATGTAAAACTATTTAAACATTGTTTCTGATAAGACTCCTTGAGATGGTATTGGCAAGCAAAAGGAAGAATCAGACGTAAATGTTCACAAAGGATATCAAATTCAGGCAAGAAAGCATTAATCTAAAAATCTATGACAAACTTGGAGTTTTAACAGAAGTTTTCAGCCAGTCGTCTTCTGCTCTTTCCTATATTTAGAAGGCCTGAAGCACAATTTATGACCAAATTCCATGCAGAGGAGTAATTTTTTCATGAATTAATTTGAAGAATTACGTGGGAAAAGTAGCAGTTATTGAAGTGATTTCATGGAAAGAGCACAAAAAGAACAATAAGTGCACAACCTTGTCAGTTCTTTGTGTCTTGTGTTAAAATGCCTCTAAGGTTAATTTTATTTTTCATTCTGATAGGGTCATTAAAATAAAGTGCAAATCAAGTGCTGGAGTTGATATAATTAACTATTTCTTCCCTACAAATTGATGGCCTTGTATCTCTATTAGAAATGGTTAGGGTTAGAGTTAGGGAATGCAAATCAAAATTTGTTGCAGTGATACAGCTTCTGATAACTCTTTTACTCTTTTACTTGTTTCAGTCATTTGACTGCGGCCATGCTGGAGCATCGCCTTTAGTCGAGCAAATTGACCCCGGGACTTATTCTTTGTAAGTACTTATTCTATCGATCTCTTTTGCTGAACTGCTAAGTTAAGGGGACATAAACATACCAGCATCGGTTGTCAAGCAATGTTAGGGAGACAAACACAGACACACAAACACACACACAGATATATATATACATATATACGACGGGCTTCTTTCAGTTTCTGTCTGCCAAATCCACTCACAAGGCTTTGGTCGGCTCAAGGCTATAATAGAAGACACTTGCCAAGATGCCATGCTGTGGGACTGAACCCAGAATGATGTGGTTGGTTAGCAAGCTACCTACCACACGGCCACTCCTGCGCCTATAGTCCTAAACACTTTGGTGTGACAACATCTGCTTGTTGCTTAGCTATCTCAGAAACCCTGATTAAGAAGTTATATATAATCAAAAAAGATTCTAACCATAAGCATTCTGTCCTTTTTGCATATTCATATTTTGGATACTGTCAAACATATCCTTTCTTTTTTAAAAAAAGTCAGGTGTAATTTAATAGATTTGGCTGTTATTTCTAACAGGTTATGTGATTGCTTAGAGTGGTGGTTTTCAACCATTTTTTTAACATTTCGACTCAGTTTTACTACTGTTTTACTCTGGTGGACCCCAGTAGCTATTCCATGTTTAAAAACCAGCTTTAAAGATAATTCTTACAAAATTCCTGTTTTGTTTTTCATGCATTCACTTGTGTAATTTTGCGATAGCATTCTCAGAGATAACTTGCTTCAGTGGCTTGATACATGTTGAACCATGTTAAGTATTAAAGAAACCTCGTTGCTTTCTGCAAAAAATGTTTTCATGAATCCCTAAAATACTTCTGTGAACTCCCATTTTACCATTTTGTTTATGCAGACCCCAAAATATCTTATATGGACCCCGGTTGAGAACCAGTGACACAGAAGCTCTCACATTATTTTGTCTCACTTGATAGCTTGCTCACCTCCCATTGGCTTGACTTCAATCAAAGTTCCACTGTGTTGAGGACATGATGAATACAGACAGCAGGAGCAACAGTCATATTGTGATTATAGTTTTTAATTGCTGGAATATTTTTTTATGATTTTTGATACTCTCGTATCAAAAATTATATCTCCATACAAAGTACATCTGAAATACATCAGATTACAACAGAACAAAGATTTAGAGAGGCATCACAAATATGTAAATGATAGCTTTTAATTCACCTGTCATTTTAATTCATACAAAGTACTTGTAATCGTCACTAGTCTATTGAACCTTATGCTTTAATTACTATTCTTAATACTCTAATTACTATTTTTAATTATTATAGTTGAGGACCAGAACTGTTATCTCATTTCTATATCCTTTAGTGCATGGAATAACCATGGTTAACTCACATGTAATTCAGAATTTCATACTTCACTTACTCATTTGTGATTTTTCCTGGATGTTGCATAAATAAAAAAAGAGGATATTTCACCTAACAAATACGTCTTTTATACATGTATATCTTTAAACCTGTATAATTCATTCATATGTAAGTAATGAATAAAAAGAGACTCTAAAAGTTATGGTGTCATGATCAAGAAGTTTGTTTCCAAATCTTTGTAGTTTTAGGCGTGATCTTAACTGCATAGCACTTTGGGCAAGGGTCATCTACCATTGCATCAAAATAACCAATACTTTGTAAATGAAATTTGATTGATAGAAACTGAGTAGAATACTAGCAAAGTTGGCTATATTTAGACCGATGGGTTAAAAAAATATAGGTTGGGATTTAAAAATTAAAACAGCCACCGAGTTAAAACACAACTGACTAGATGATGTTGTGTGGGGTCCCATAAATATATGATCTCTTGCATAAATTGGCTACTCTCTGAACATAAATACGATCAGAAAAATACAGGGGAAAGAAATTCTCTGTGAACCATTGGTGAGGAGATTGCAAGATGCACTTTCAGTTTCATGCTTATCATTATTGGAGCAACAGGATTCGTACCAACCTATGTGGAACAAAGTATGGCTGAACTTAGGGAGAGAATGCCACTCCTTAATACATATGCTAGAAATGACAGTGGTGTCTGAGACTATAAAAATCTGCAAGATCTTATAAAGGTTTAGTGGATAAGAAAACGGAAACCTGCATACATATCTATCTATCTCAAAATAAATGAAAATATAAGTTAAAAAATGTATAGTAAATACACAAACAAGAAAAACAGACACAGACTGGCAAGTTAAAAAAACATATAGTAGATGCACAGGCAAATAGAGAACAGACACAGAAGGACCCCGGTTACTGGCTGGTGGGTCTAACACAATTCCATGCCTTTATACATACATACATACACTCACACACATACCTATACAAACATGCAAACATATATATATATATATATATATATATATATATATACAATGGCAAAATCTTGGGGCTTACTAGCAACAGTTTGAACTACTGAGTTCAGTGAACTTTAAGATTTGGATTTCAAATCTTACTTCAAAGAATTGCAAAAACAATAAAACAATAACAGAATAACAATATTTTTAATGTGTGTGTACGTGTGTGTATGTGTACTAAAGTAAGTTATTATGAAAGTGTAAAACAGTTTCTAATCTGCAGTCAACTAGTATTTTACTCACTGAATTGTCTCTCCTTGGGGAGTGTCACCCTCTTTATTGAATGGTTTTCTAAGTGTTTTATTGAGTTGTTTCTAATAGTGAAGATAGTTGAAAGTAATCTCCAAACTCCCTTACCTTTCTTCTGCGATAATTATGTGACCGGTGTTATTGGCGTATGTGCACACTTCATACTTGACTTTAAGTGTTGAACTTTAAACCAAGCACAAACACCTACTTAACAGGTTAGCCTCTAGAAATTAGCTGACTAATTCCTTATGAATTAATAAAAACAAAAGAAACAAACTTTCTGTCAGAACATAGAGTTTTCCCAAGATCAGTGTGGAGCAGCTTCCGACTATTTTACTTCTTCCAAAGCATTGGCCAACTTAATGGAAGGGCCATGATATTCGTTGACTATCAACTAAATCACTGAGAACAGACAAAACTCTTACTGATCAGCTAGAATGTCAGTGACAAAATATCTTTGAAAATGCATTCGAATATTTTCCCCTATCTTCTTCCATTTTTTCCCTCCTTCTAAATGTATGACTTTTGTGTGCGCATGTGGGAGATAGTTGAATTAATGAATATGTTTTGACTTCTTTCTCTTTTTGTTGTCTAATTATAGTGTTGTTTTCTTTCGTTTTCTCTTTCTTTCTTTTTTTTTTTTTTTTTTTTTTGCATTCGACAGCCAGTTATGACATATTCTTGGGAAGAAGAAATCGGTAAGTATCACTTCTCCAACCACTCTTAATATTTCACCTGACCTTCTAGGTGCTTCATATTGACCCTTATATAACTTTCAAGTGCCTCGTTGTTGAGATTCATCACTTGTTAACATGGGCAAGATGAGAGATCTATTTAGTACAAAGAGACGAAAAGGTTTGGCAGAATTATCTATGACAGTACTGGCGTTTGTGGTGGCAGTGTTTTTGTTTTTGTTGGTGGTAGTGTAGTAGAGTTAATTAGCTATGATAGCAGTTGTGTATAGGTAGGTTGTGAAGGTGTTGTCAGCGATGATGGCAATGATGTTCTCTATTAGGAGCCTATTATAATGGTGATTGACTTTTTTCAGTAGTGATAGCAGTGATGCTGGAGATCACATTTGTTGTTTGTGGCTATCACGGAATAAATGGTGGCATTTTTAGTGATAGTAACTTTAATAAAGGTTAGTAGATAGTGTGCCATCATGGCAGCAGCAGTATCGTGTTCATGTGGGTAGGTGTGGTTATAACGATGGTGATGATGATTATAATGATAGTTAATAATGATGTATAACATTGCTAGTAATGGAATTATTAAAAATTTATTAAACATAATCTATTTAGGAAATAGTTTTTGAAATGGAATCTCTTTCTCTCCCACTGTCTCTTTTTCTTTGCATGCATGTGTATGTGTGCATGTGTGTGTGTCTCTTTCTCTCTCTCTCTCTCTCTCTCTCTCTCTCGGTTTGTCTGTCGGTCTGTCTCTCTTCATTGAATGTCTTTCTCTTACTGCTTCTCCACACATTTGTTTCAAGCTGTTAATATGCTCTGATGCTATTCAAAGTTATTCATTATATGTTATCCAACAGAAGCTAAAAAGGATTTCATCACTCAAAGGATCATCTGATGAGAAACTCTGAGTAGTATCAAAGTGGTTCACGAGTGTCAAATGAATAAACTCTGCTACAGCTTTTCCATGTTTGCTTCCACAAACAGATACCTTTTACCATTTACTTGTTTCACTCATTTTTGACTGCGGCCATGCTGTTCATTCTTAGATACACGTGCACACATGCACATACATACAAAGACACACACATACACGTTTTTATACTGAAATGTATCAATATAAATTTTACTTATGATTATAGGTAAAGGACTCACAGACTTGTTATATTGAATATTTCACTTAAAAAAAGAAATCCAGTTTACCTGTTAAAGCAAAATAATGGACTGGTAAAATAATGCCCTTACTAAAATTAAGTAAGTTACTAATCTTATGTGGCTTCAAAGACAAAAGTGATAATGAAAATAATAAGCCAAAGATAATGATGGTGGATGTTGCCAAGAAAAGCATTGCTTCAGCTACTCTAACTACAAAAGACTAGCAAATCTCTACTAACTTCAATACTGACACATAATTCAGAAAAAAAAATAACCTCATCAACTATAAATAACAACTGGAATGTGACAAGCAGGAAACAATTAGTGCTACTGGTGTGTTTCTTTCTACTTCACCTGATAGCATAGAAAACCTCTACAATCTGGTGCCTATTAAATAAATAAACAAATGAATAATGTTTAAGAACCGTACATTCTGGCTGGGTATATGGTATACTGGGTATATCACCATTAACTCTACTCTTTATAGGGTAGTAGAATTGGTACAGAGTGTATACATTTGTTTCATTTTATGTCTGTTTTTTTTTTTATTTATGTAAGTATGGGTTAGATGAATATATTATGGAGGTATTACTTTACAGCTGGATGCCTTTCCTGTTGCTAACCTTTACCTTATTTTTAAGTAAGGGATCCTTCATTTTATACGTCTTTGAAAATACAAAGCAACACTACTCACACCTTATAACTTTGATAGAGCACATATCTAAACACGCACACACATTATTGACCCAATGTACTTAATGTCTGTGTGTTGTTAAATGCTTTCAGACTGTAGTATTTCATCCAAGGGAAATCCCTTTAAGACATAATGTTAAAACAAAAACCACTTTATATCTCAAAACCAGGTGAAATGAATTGCTCTGAAGACGAATGAAAATAGTAGATATTAATATTTTACTGTTATTTCATCTCATCAGTCGAATATACTTAAGTCACTCTCAAAACAAATTCAAATTGCTAGTCTGATGTATACAGGCAAAGAGCAAAAATATCAATCTGCTGACATGCCAAAGTTGACTTTGCCTTTCATCCTTTTGGGGTTGATAAATATCAGTTAAGCACTGGGGTCAACATAATCAACTTGTCCCCTACCCCCAAATTTCAGGTCTTGTGCCAATAGTAGAAAGGATTATTTTTATTGTAATTATCATTGTTATCATTAATAAGTTGGTGAGTTAATAGAATTGTTAGCACAACAAACAAAATGCTTCGACCAACTTTGGTCAAATCATCCAGCCTGTGCCAGCATGGAAAATAAACATTAAATGATGATGATGGTGATTTTGTATATATAATGTAGAAATATTGTCCTTTTAGTAATTTTGAATAGAAAAATTATCAATTTCTAAAAATTTCACACCTCATTTGAAAAAATTTTTAGTAAAATATATTTTTCTGCTCTTGGTAATAAATTTGTAGAAAAATCAAGAAACAATACACTTTCAACATTATAGATGAAACTGGTAATATAAAATTTAGAATAATACCATATTTATGCAACAATAAAAATAAAATCAGATTAACCCTTTTGTTAACATATTTATGTTGAGATGCTCTTTGTTTCTTTTAATTAATTTTAAATATAAGAATTTAGAAAATAACTTAGTTATCATTAAGCTAGTGTTAGGAATATAAATTGTAACTAAAGTTTGGTGGAAGATTTTAATTCAGAACTTTTGAAAACAAGACATTTGTACTGTAGAGCTGGAGGCAGTTTTGGCTGGGTTAAAATCAAAAGTGTTAAAGCATCAAACAATGACAGTACTTCTTCATTTCATTACCAAAGCTCGGAGAATAATGTTTTTTATGCATCAAGCTTTATAGTTTAAATTTACCTGTTCTTAAATTCATCCCTCTAATTTAACCCTAATGCTATGATTCCAAATATGTAAAAACAAGTGCAGATAATGTGTAACAAGAGAATGTCATACAGCTTTTTGAAAAACACACAGGTATGAATGCAGGTGTGACTGTGAGGTTAGCAAGCTTGCATTGAAATCACATGATTTGGGGTTCAGTTGTACTGTGCAATACCTTGTGCAGGTGTAATTTATTTTAACCCTCAGGCCGACCAATGCTATATGAGTGAATGTGGTAAACAGAAACTGTGTGGAGGCCATTATTTGTGTGTGTACCTGTGTTTTTTTTTATATTCCTGTAGCCTAGTGGTTTGGCAAAAGAAACTGATAAAATAGGTACTAGACTTAAAAAATAAGTACAGGGGTCAATTTGTTCAACTAAGCCCTTTAAAGTGGTACCTCATCATGGCTGTCATCCAATGACTGATACCAGTAAAAGATAAAAATTGGGAGGTGCAAGCACAGCTCTGTGGCAAGAAGCCTGTTTCTCAACCACATAGTGCTGGGTTCAATCCCATTGCATGACACCTTGGGCAAGTGTCTTCTACTATAGCTTCAGGCCAATCAAAGCCTTGTGAGTGGATTTGGTAGATGGAAATAAAAAGAAACCCATCAAATATACGTATACATATATTTTTGCATGTGTGTGTGTCTGTGTTCGTCCACCACCACCGCTTGACAACTGGTGTTGGTGTGTTTATGTCCCTGTAACTTAGCAGTTTGGCAAAAAGGCTGTTGATATACTCTCTTTACTCTTTTACTTGTTTCAGACATTTGACTGTGGCCATGCTGGAGCACCGCCTTTAGTCGAGCATATCGACCCCAGGACTTATTCTTTGTAAGCCTAGTACTTATTCTATCCGTCTCTTTTGCCGAACCGCTAAGTGACAAGGACATAAACACACCAGCATCAGTTGTCAAGCGATGTTTGGGGGACAAACACAGACACACAAACATATACACATACATACATATATATATATATATATATATATATATATATATATATATATATATATATATATATACGACGGGCTTCTTTCATTTTCTGTCTACCAAATCCACTCACAAAGCTTTGGTTGGCCTGAGGCTATAGTAGAAGACACTACACAGCCACTCCTAAAGTACCAGGTTTAACAAAAAGTAAGTACTGGGGTCGATTCATTCATCTAAAACTTCTTAGTGCTCTAGTATGGCTGCACTCTAATGACTGGAATATGTGGAAAGCAAAAAGGATGGTGAAATGGCTGAACAGGTAAGGTAAGGTAACAGAATGAAAATATCTTGTATTTAAGAAGCTGTCTCCATTTATGCTCTGAGACCAAAACCAGCTGAGGCACATTTTGTCTTTCATCCTACCAAGGTTGATAAAATAATTAGCAGTCAAGCTCTAAACATTGATTCGATCTATTGTTTCTCTTTCCTAAAATTTGTGACCTTATACCTGTTTTAGAAAAGGCTCAGGTATGACAATGTGTATATTGATTTTGCTTCCCAGTTTGTGACACCTTGTGCATGTGCCCTTTATCATTGTCCTTTATCATATCTTTATCATAGGTAGACAAATACATTGTGAGTGAAACAGATGGAAATTGTATGAAAGCCTATCACAAACACATGTATGTGTGTGTATGTGCATGTGAATGGATGTGTGTGTGTGTGTGTGTGTGTGTGTGTGAATGAATGTGTGTGTATGCATGTATGCAGGTAAGACTGTTTAGATTCTGCATGTTTGCATGCCTTTGTTCAATCAAAATAGCATTGTCATGTTTACTTTTCCAATGAACACTATGTCCTATAACAATATGCTTTTAAAACCAAGTGGAACTAAAAGAAAAGACCTACCCTTGCTTGAAAACAAGCAGGGACATATATTCTGGGTGTGCTAGGTATGCAATGCACACCCATTGAAAATGGCAAATTCATAATAAATACTCTTTTACTCTTTTACTTGTTTCAGTCATTTGACTGTGGCCATGCTGGAGCACCGCCTTTAGTCAAGCAAATCGATCCCAGGACTTATTCTTTGGAAGCCTAGTACTTATTCTATCGGTCTTTCTTGCCGAACCACTAGGTTACGGGGACGTAAACACACCAACATCGGTTGTCAAGCAATGCTGGGGGGACAAACACAGGTACACAAACGTATACACACACACACACACACACACACATATATATATATATATATATATATATATATATATATATATATATACATATATATATATATATAACAATTAGAAAATGGAGGATAATATGCTGAACCCAACTACTTGCAGACGGTGTATCCCGTTGAATTCATTAATTTAATTCATAGCAAAAGTGACAAAAAGAGGAAGAAAAGAAAAAGAAAGAAAAAGAACCAAATCACAGGTGTCTATGGCAGACTATGTTATTTTGCCAACATGGTTTACATATAGAAGTACAAAGTACATAAGGAATTAGAGGATGAACAGAAGTTTAATCTTACAGCTGTTTCGGCCTAGTTTTAGCAAGCCCCATTCTATCCGAATATTCCTTTCCGGAGTGATTATCGGGTGACATTTTCATCCTCTAATTCCTTATGTACTTTGTACTTCTATATGTAAACCATATTGGCAAAATAACATAGTCTGCCATAGACACCTGTGCTTTGGTTCTTTCTTTCTTTTTCTTTTCTTCCTTTTTTTGTCACTTTTGCTATGAATTAAATTAATGAATTCAATGGGATACACCGTCTGCAAGTAGTTGGGTTCAGCATATTATCCTCCGTTTTCTAATTGTTACACAAATTTTGGGTAAAACCTCCACTTTTACCCGCTCCCATTGATTTCACCTAGTATAGCACTAGTGTAGCAATAATTGTGTACCCTCCCAGCAGTATACTGGATAGATACTATCCCTTAGTGGGTTGAACCCCCAACCCCTAACTCTCACGTTATATATATATATATATATATATATATATATATACACATATATATGATGGGCTTCTTTCAGTCTCCGTCTACCAAATCCACTCACAAGGCTTTGGTTGGCCCGAGGCTATAGTAGGAGACACTTGCCCAAGGTGCCACGCAGTGGGAATGAAACTGGAACCACGTGGTTGGTAAGCAAGCTACTTACCACACAGCCACTCCTGCGCCTATATTAACTTTACTCATTAATTTAATCACAAATCTTTATGGAAAACTTTTGTTATACCCCTGCCTGGAATTTGGTGGCATTGGGTGTGGCAGCACATCCAATACAGCAACCATCATAATGCCACTGGTGTCTAGTCTTAAAATACTGTCTCAGTAAGTTTTCATCCATCTTATGCCAACGTGGGAAAATAGATGTGAGATGAAAATCAACAAAGCAATTATTGCAGGTATAAGACAAATCTGTATTTTCAATCTTATGCAGCATTATAGAGGGTAAATACAGAAGGTCAGACTATTTATTGCGGTATATCTGTTGTCTTGTATGAAGATTGTATCATGCATCAAAGACAGAAATCATAGATTTAATGAGGCGGGGGGGGGGCTTCATAACTAAAAATCCATTGTTATTCTAGAAGAAAACTCACATGACAGCAACAACAATAATAATGCTGCCCCCCCCACCACCAGTAACAACAGCAATAGCAAAAACAAAAACAATTGCTTTAAAATATTTCTCATTGCATTTTAATCTTTCAACCAGTGACAAGCTAAATATTGCCACTTCATTGTTGTTAAAATCACAAACATCAAAAGAGCACTAGGAAACAAATATTTTGTGAGACTATCAAAATTCAAATTCTACTTTCACACCAACTGAGAATTCATCAAAAATATGACATTTACAGTGCTGGTAGCTTACTATAAAATCCTGTAGTGGTCTTTAAGGCATATGACTTTTGTTACATATTGGCAGCAGAAGGAAACTCACAGTGCAATTGTTGGTGGTTGGTTGCATCAGAATTTCATTTTCTCTCTGATAAATTCCATCTCCCTTTTCCTCTTTCTTGTTCTCAGTTCTTTCTTTTTCATTCTCACATTCACCATTTTATTTCTCTCTTTCTCTCTTCCACTCTTGCTCTCTCTTTCTTTACCTTCCTCTCCCTCTCTCTCTCTTTCTCTCCTGTTTCTGTTTTTTTAATTTTTCTTTGATTCTTTCAATCTCATCTACTTTTATCTCGGCTCATCCATTTTTCTTTTACCTTTTTGATGCTATGTGTTTCTGCATTTGTATGTGTATGAATATTATTGTATGTATCACATATCATTGCTTTTCTGTCTGTCTCTCTGTTTCTCTGTTTCTCATGATTTTTTCCTTCTTTCAATCAGTTTATCATCATTATCATCACCATCATCCCATTCCACCAACTTAATATTTTCCCCCTTCCTTTTTATCTTTTTCTTCTTCTTCCTCCTCCTCCTCCTTCTCCTTCTTTCTCCTTTCTCTCCCACCTCACTCCCACAATTACTCAGGACTTTGTGACAGCAGACATTAAGTCTCCATCATTGCTGAATATATTTCAATGATATTAATGAAAAATTACACACATATATATATATATACTTTTTTTTTTTGCCTCCTTGCTATCAGGAACGATGCTGTTAGCATTTTTGTAGTTGTTGTTGCATTTTATCTACTGCTGTTAAAACCATTGTTGTTGCTGTTGATGATGATGTTGATATCGTATTAATTTGCTGTCATTGCTATTGTCATAGCTCTCTGTGTCTATCAATCTTATCACTTTGTTATTGACACTGCTGCTGTTAAAATCCTTTTCTATTATTGCTTTTATAATTATCATTATTATTATCATCATCATCATGAGTGGCAATGATGATAATAATAATTATTTCTTTCTTTATATATATGTTCATTTATTCTTTCAGTCATTTGACTGTGGCCATGCTGGAGCACCACCTTTAGTCAAACAAATCGACACCCAGAGCTTATTCTTTGTAAGCCTAGTACTTATTCTATCAGTCTCTTTGGCCGAACTGGTAAGTTACGGGGACATAGACACGCCAACATTGGTTATCAAGCATTGGTGAGGGGACCAACACAGACACAAACACACACACATGCGCATATATATGTATAAATATATATATATATGTATGTATATATATATATATATATATATATATATATATATATATATATATATATATACGAGCTTCATTCAGTTTCCATCTACCAAATTGGCTTGAGGCTATAGAAGAAGATACTTGCCCAAGGCCTACACAGTGGGACTGAACCCAGAACCATGTAGTTGGTAAGCAAGCTAATTACCACACATCCACACTTGTGCGCCACACCCTAACAGTTGAGGGAACCCGTGGAAGAGGTAGGCCCAGGAAGACCTGGGCTGAGGTGGTGAGGCAAGACCTTCGTACATTGGGCCTCACCGAGGCGATGACTACGGACCGAGACCTTTGGAAATGTGCTGTGCGTGAGAAGACCCGGCAAGCCAAGTAAGATCGTTGCCAGTGCCCCTGGACTGGTTCTTGTGCGGGTGGCACATGAGATGCACCATTTTGAGCGTGGCCGTTGCCAGTACCGCCTGACTGGCTCCTGTAGGATTTTCGAGCGAGATCATTGCCAGTGCCCCTGGACTGGCTTGTGCGGGTGGCACATAAAATACACCATTTCGAGCGTGGCCGTTTTCGTGCGGGTGACACGTAAAAGCACCCACTACACTCTCTGAGTGGTTGGCGTTAGGAAGGGCATCCAGCTGTAGAAACTCTGCCAAATCAGACTGGAGCCTGGTGTTGCCATCCGGTTTCACCAGTCCTCAGTCAAATCGTCCAACCCATGCTAGCATGGAAAGCGGACGTTAAACGATGATGATGATATATATATATATATATATATATAGTGGTGTCATTGCTGTTCAATTTAGAGTTGTCTTGAACATAATATTGACATTGTTTTCACTACTACTACTGCTGTTATTGTTGTTGTTGTTGTTGAAGGTGGTGGTGTTAATTTTGTTGGTGCTGGTGTTGTTACAGAACAAAAGAATTCTAATGAAAGAATGTTCTTTTCAAGGGGTTCTTTTTTCTGCATAAATCTATCTGACAGACTTTGCCAGTCAGTCAGTTTCCACCTACATCTCTTTCTCTCACTGACTCGTTTATATACAAATGCACATGCATGTGAGCATGTGTGCATTTGTGCATCTGTACATGCGCTATATACTTATATTCGAAAATGCACTTGAATGTTTGTAAAAATAACAGTTTGTTTCTATAGTGGTATATTCAGCTCAAAGCATACAGTTCTACATGTGTTGGTGTATAACTGCTTATGTAAAACTATATATATTCTTTTATTCTTTTACTTGTTTCATTCATTTCACTATGGCCATGCTGGAACACTACCTTGAAGGGTTTTAGTCAAACAAATCGACACCGGGACATAAACACATCAACACCGGTTGTCAAGCAGTGATGGGGGAACAAACACAGATACAAAGACTCACACATAGATACTTACATATATATATATATATATATATATATATATATAACCACCAGGTGTAGATGTTTTTTCCAGTATTCCTGGGAGGAATTTGTCCAGGATATATATACAAACATATATATATTTGTAGAGGTGCAATGGCCCAGTGGTTAGGGCAGTGGACTCGTGGTTGGAGGATCGCGGTTTTGATTCCCAGACCGGGCATTGTGTGTGTTTATTGAGTTAAAATACCTAAAAGTTCCATGAGGCTCCGGCAGGGGATGGTAGCGACCCCTGTTCTACTCTTTCGCCCCAACTTTCTTTCACTCTTTCTTCCTGTTCCTTGAGTAATGCTATGATGGACTGGCGTCCCATCCAGCTGGGGAAAACACATATGCCATAAAAACTGGGAAACCGGGCCCATGAGCCTGGCTAGGCTTTAAAAGGGCGCATAAATAAATAATATATATATTTATTTTTCACCAACGATGTCCTGATTCATACTGATTCACATTTTCGCAATCCAGAGCATCTCATGCCTCTGATTTTCACCTCTGATTTTCACACCACAGAACATTGGCACTAGTCCTATTTTCTGCATCTTTCCTAGCTAAGTATATATGATATCTAGCATCCTTGATTTTGTTCCTTGATCTTTCTTCTCTTCCATTCTTTATAAGCCTATCTATTAGATTTTATGCCACTGTCTTATTCCACTACATTGTTATGTTCCATGTAGCTGAAATCTTGCTCCATTAACATACCTGATCTGTGGCTTGTGGCAGTTTGACACACAGAAACTCCCAGTTGTTTTCTATGTGATATGGTTTTGCTTTCCTTCTTGATTTATGCATGCACTGGCTAGTATTTCTTTGAGTTTACAACTGGCCAAAAGTTACATCTTCCTTTACCATATTGTCTTATGTATTTTGATCCATCCAGCTCTCACATTGATGTCTCTAATCACTAGAGTGGTGCATTGTTCACGAGGAAAATATTTAGAATTCATCATCATCACTATCTTTTTTTCTTTGGTGAATATGAAGTCAATCTGGCTTGTATGTTTTTCTGAGTGGTAGGGGATCAGGTAACTGGTTAATTTCCTGAAGTTAGTGTTTCAACTGTTGATACATATATATACATATATATATATATATATATATATATATATATATGTATGTATGTATTTATGTATGTAGTCCTTTAATAGCAGCAAACCAGTGACCCTTAATAAAGAGTCATCATAGGTATGTTGTTCAAGCTTAACAACTAATTAGAAAATGATGTAAACTTTTTCATGGCTTATTATTTTAAGATAAACAGAATTGAATATAACTTCAAACAAACAATTCTAAGAAATAAAAAATCTGTAAAATTATTTTTTTTTTAAAGATTGTTTCTAACTTTTACTAAGATGGCATCTGTTCAGAAGAAATTTGATATATTATTCTTGACATTTCGTTTATTTGTTGGTTTTTGTTGTTGTTGTTGTTCTTCTTCTTCTTCTTCTACTTCATGTGGGGAGACTGCCTGTGTGTTTAATTTTGTTTTTCCAGTTTTGAATTTAAAACAAAAATAAATAAGTTCATGAGACAGACTGAAATAATGTCTTTCTTTCCAGTATTTTTGGTACAACTATTTATTTATTCACTGTTTGCTACAATAGCTGAGCTGTTTAGAAAGTGAAGAAAGAAAAATAAGATGTTTAAATGTTTTCTTTTCTTTTTTATAGTTTTTTTTTTTTAGAGTAAAAGCAAACTAAATTTGAGTCATTGAAGAAAAGACACATTAAATTTGTACAAAATATAAATATTACTGTATAATCTGAAATTTAAGTGCCCCTAACTCCTTTTCCTGATTCTCCATTAGGAGAGCTACTGATTTAAGGTTAAAGAAAATCTAGTATGAAATATACCTTAAATCAGCACTTTATTTTATATTGAGGGCGAACCCTTTATTACTTGAGTGATCAGGTAATTGTGGTTATTGAAATATACCTTTGTATACCTGCATCAATATATAGATCTGAAAATATTAGCATCAATTTCCCTTGTTGTTATAGTGATTATTAATTTTTAAAAAATTAAATGGTTCCAGCATTTCATACAAATAACTGAATATATTTTGAAAATATATATTTAAATGTCAACGTTAGGAAACCAAGAACAAAAAGCAGTGTGTGATAATCCTTCTTTACAATGCTAATAGCCATTAAGCTGTTTAGAAAATAATAGCTGATTTCAAACTTCAACTCTACTAATCAATAAATTTATGCATGTGTAACATTATCTGTGAAGATAGAAACCATAGGATTGTAAACACTTTTGTTGATTAAAATAAAAATGATTATTTATGTTAATAAGAAAATAAACTCTAAAACCTTGAAGTGCTGCGTTCAAAAAAGTTTCTGTGAATGAATTCAGTGCATTTATTTTGTTGCTATATTTTCTTGTTTTAACATGTATAAATTCTTAAAAACAGGATTCAGGGAATCATTAGTTTGTGCAGTGTGGTGGAGAGTTCCATAATGTCAGTGAACTTATGAAGCATCATTTGCACAGTATATGACATAATATTAAATTGGAGATATATCTGATAGTTTAGGTGCAAGAGAAAGCATCCATAATTGTTTTCAGGGCTTCCAGATGACTGGTGGGAGAAAGATAAGGGATAAATTTTTCTCCTATCAGAGACCTGGCCTGACTGCTTACAACAGTTGTGCAATTTTGCTTGTATTTCATTCCAGTTCTTGTGCAAGAAACCTGTTGTGTATCATAGGAGTTGCACAGCTTATAATTTTCTGTTTGGTGAATAATTGCCTGAAAGTCTCTTTATAGCCAAGTCATTGTGTAGATATTTTTCAATTATTGCAAATGGTTTGCTGTTCTCTACAGAGCCTGATTAAAACAAAAATTAGTTCATTTCTGTTACACAAAAGCAGCATAGTGCAACCTTTGAAATGGCAATTTTCTATTAATTTGTTACCATATTTGGCAATTTTCCTCACTTTCTTCATTTGTTATAAATGATCAGAACTTGTTGAAATGCCAACTCCTAATATTCACATCATCATTTTGTCAGTTTAGCAAGAGGTTTCTTCCAATAACCTCTCTAGGTGATCACTTACCCAGAAAAAGAAAACAAAAACACATCCTATATCTTCTTTTTCTTCTGCAGACTTTCTTTTTATTAAAACAAATACAGTGCACTCAGACATGAAGGATCAAAGTTGCTGGCTTCTTAATTGACATTGTGGTAAGGTACAAACACTCATAAAACTACTTGTAACTGTTTGAATTCATGTTGATGGTTAACAGGATTAACCTTTTCATTTCAACTTCTAATTTGAAGGTTGTTGTTTTTTTTTTGTTTTTTGTTATCAAAAGTTACTTGAAAACCCAAAAGGAAAAGTTTTAACTACAATAAACGAATCAGCAAAAAACAAAAAAAAAAGAAGTTTTAAGTTTCTGCATAGGATAAAAATGTTGACCATTATGTCCTAAATTAATAATACTCAGTTAAAATGTATGTTTTACAAAGTTGATGTTTAGTAACACAGAATAACTTCTAACTAATGCAATACCTAGAAGTGTTGAAAAAAAACTTTATGTAGTAGATTTGGAGTTTTACATCATCATGTGTTTAACTCTATTATATAAAAAAGATTAAATGATAGACAAAGAATACAAAAACCACTATAAATCCTTATTGCTTAAATTCTTCGACTCAGCACTGTAGTACATCTTGTTCATGTTCTAAGAATAGGAAATAAGTTCAAATGCTTAGTGAAATTATTTAAATACTTGAGACTACACATATGAAGACTGAATTTCCAGCAGACTGTGTAGAATAAACCTGACCATCAGTGTTAAATTTCATTAGACAGAAAGACAATATCCTGCAACATTGTTGTGGGAAATGGACCTCAGACCATAGTGGAATATGCTGGTCACCTAACTGCATCCTCTGTCAACCTTCCTTTGTTTTGGCCAGTCTTGCTACTGATCCAGAAGTCACTGATAGAAGTGTGCTACTATCATTCAGTGCAGTTCCTGCCTCACTAAAATCCAACTTCAGGACAAACCATGACTTGATCTTTCTCAAACCACTTCATCATCATCATCATCATTTAACGTCCGCTTTCCATGCTGGCATGGGTTGGACAGTTTGACTGAAAACTGGTAAGCAACACCAGGTTCCAATCTGATTTGGCATGGTTTCTACGGCTGGATTCCCTTCCTAACACCAACCAATCCAAGAGTTTAGTGGGTGCTTCTTACATGCTACCAGCACAGGTGCCAGTTATGTAACCAGCATCAGCCACAACTACGATCTAACTTGGCTTGCCAGATCTAATCAAGTACTATATATTGCCAAAGGTCTCAGTCATTTATCACTGCCTCCATGAGGCCCAACGTTTGAAGGGTGCTTTTTATATGGCACCAGCATAAGTGCCATTTAGGCAACAAAATATTTCATTGTAACAGTCTGGGTATCACACATATCTGCGAAAATGTAATAGCATCACTTCCATAGTTTCATTGTATGGAAGGTGTAGCACAAGCAAGAGCAGTTACTAACCTCCAGTTGTCTTATGCAACTGCATCCACTGTTGTTCCATTGGTTATCTTCGAAAACAAATAGCAAACAATACAAAACACCTAAATAATGTTATATTTAGATGGAAATTAAATAAAACCGAAGCAAAATTTGCTGTAAACATTTCCACTTGGTTTGATTACTCGTTGCAGTGGGCTTTCACACTTCATGATGGGAGCTATAAATGAAAACAGTTGTATTTTTACATTGACTACATGCATTTTAAAAGTACATAAAAGACATTAAATGATGTAGATTGAACTGTAAGAAACAGAGGAGCAGCAGGTTCGAATTTTACTTGGGATATGTATTTTTGTGTATGTTTCCCACCTTTCTTTTTTGCATTGTACTAAAAGTCTAAAATCATCGCAATTGAATGCAGGCCTGTCATGTATTTTGTATAGCTCATCTCTTTGGTTGTAATCAGTCACCAAATAAACTTAAAGTTTTATCATAATGAAGTTACAAAAGAAAACATGGTATAGAACTTCATAGAAACTATTGATACAGGCTTACCTATTTGCTAAAATGTTAGAAAAACACTATAGTGCAGTCATAGAAACTACAAAATAAGCACTCTCTTCCAATGAATTCTACAATGATCTAAAGAACAAAAAGCAAAAAAAAGAAAATAGTTGTTTTTTTTTACTCATTTCTTTTTAAAATTTTTCTTCGGAGTTTCAAGTTTGATAACAAGTGATTTCTGTTTTTCTTTTTTTTATTTTTGATTTCCATTAGTTGGAAAAGAAATAAAAATAAAATTGTAACATAGCAAAAGATGATCTCTTGTTACCAGACACATGTTTTGGAGAGAAAAAAAAAAAAAAATGTACAGTTGTGTGATTTGATTGGAATTTCACCTTTGTCTGATCAGGTTTAGCACTATGATAGAAGACATGGATGAATTCCAACTTGTATATATGCTTTTGTCTGCTAGTCTCTTGTTTCGGTGACATGGTTTAATGTCCGTCAACCAACATCAAACATTCTCCCCTCTCCCTTTTTGTTTTGTTTTTTTTTTGGTTTTCTTTTCTTTTCTTTTCTTTTTCTTTTGTAACATCAAATGCTGTTGTTACACACACATTTTAATGGGATACATGGCAAGAGAATCAGAGAGAAATAGAAAAATAGAAAGCAACTGATAAATAGATGGATAGCTAGAGTTTTGCACACACACACACACACACACACACACTCTCACACACACACATATATGTAAAGAAAGCAAGAGAGAGAAGCAAAATGTGAAATCAGATAAAAATAAGAACCTCTCCAAATAAATTTTAAAAAAGAAGAATAAGAAAAATAACAAGCAAGTGAAATAAAACTACAAGAAAGAGGGATAAATACAGTTTCGTATTATATAAAGTGGAGTAAAATTTGACATAGAATCTCGACTAGATATGGATTATTATCTCACACATAGTTATGTCTCTTCATACATAAAAAGGAAGAAAAACAACACTGAAGAAAACAAAAAGAAAAAAAAAACAAAAATATATAATAAAACTAAGCAAAAAAACAAAAAAAAAACAAAGAAAACATTACAAAACGGAGTTCAATAAATCCATTCAAGTCGAAAATGTGCATTAATGTGTATATGATTATTCACAATATGGGTATTTAATGCTTGTTTGTGTGTCTGTCATGTGTGTTTATTGATTAGAAGCCAAGAAGCAAAGACTAAAGCTCTGCTGCATTATAAAAGTAACACCTTAAGAATGTATGTCAAGACTTTCGACTGATTACTTACTTGTGTTTCTCAATGAGTTTGGGGGCATGGGGTAGGATGGGGGCTGTGGTGGACAAATCGGTAGCTGGAGAATGAAATGATTTAAGACGTTTTTTTTGGGGGGGGGGGGGGTTAGGAAATCAGTTTGTGGATTCAATGACCCCTTATAGTAAACAAAAACTAGGAAAGATCAAATGTCAACTACTAGACTGATCGCCATCATTTAACGTCTGCCTTCCATGCTGGTATCGGTTGGACGGTTTGACTGAGGACTGGCAAGCCGGGAGCCTTCACCAGGATCTAATCTGATTTGGCAAGGTTTCTACAGCTGGAAGCCCTTCCTAATGCCAACCACTCCGAGAGTGTAGTGAGTGCTTTTTATGTGCCACTGGCACGGGAGCCAGTCAAATGACACTGGCATTGACCATGGCTGAATGGTGCTTTTTACATGCCACCAGCAAGGGTGCCAGTCAGGCAATACTGGCATAGGTCATGCACAAATGGTGCTTTTTATGTGCCACCAGCACAGGTGTCAGTCAGGTGGCACTGGCATCAGCCACGCTCGAATGGTATACAAGAAAAAAAATTCTTTTAGCATTCTTTTTTTATTTTTTTACTTGTTTTAATCATTTGACTGTGGCCATGCAGGAGCACTGCTTTGAAGAGTTTTTTTTTAGTCAAACAAGTCGGCCCAGGATGTTTCTTTTTTAAAGCCTAGTAATTATTCTATTGGTCTCTTTTGCTGGACTGCTAAGTTACAGGGATATAAACACACCAATATCAGTTGTCAAGCAGCGATGAGGGACAAACACAAGCACACACACACACACACACACACACACACACACACACACACACACACACACACATATATATATATACATACACACACACACACACACGACGGACTTCTCTCAGTTTCTGTCTGCCAAATCCACTCACAAGGCTTTGGTCGGCCTGAGGTTATAGCAGGAGACACTTGCCCAAGGTGCCATGCGGCAAGACTGAACCTGAAACTGTGTGTTTGGGAAGCAAGCTTCTTACCACACAGCCATGCCTGTGCCTATATTTACCTTATAATTTTTTTGGTGGCGGAGATTTCTCTTAGCTATGAAATTTTATAGTGGGATAGATTATAAAGTATGAATTTTAATCACTTTTTTTTCATTCTGTTGTTCTGTCATTGGTTTCAGTTACTGGACTGTGGCCATGGTGGGGCACTGATTTTGAAGAGATTTTTCTTTTGTTGTTTCTTTTAGTCAACATTATCAATCTCATTACTGTGTCTGGTACTTACTTTATCGACCTGAAAAGAAAGCAAAAGGCAAAGCTGGCTGGGATTGGAAGGATGGGTGAGTGAGAAGGGTCCAAATACAACAAAGAACTCTCACTTGATGCAACAGTTTTTGCTGTCTCATGACAATACTCTAACACACAACACACACACACACACACACACACACACACACACACACACACACACACACACACACACACACACACACACACACACACACACACACACACACACACACACACACACACACACACACACACACACACACACACACACGCATGCATGCATGATAAGTCCTGTAACTCCTTGGGAATTGTTGGGGCACTGCAGCTAAGGTGAGAAAGCCTGGTAGAGACCATCCCTCTCCAGTGAAGTGAAGTGTTTTGCTCAAGAATACAATGGACCATCCAGTTCAGGGATCAAAACCACAATCTTATGGTTGTGAATCCAACACCCTAACTGCTAAGCAATGCACCTCCACTAGTGGCACACACTTCTACAGCCGTGTGGACAGCATCAATGTGAAGTGTTTTGCTCAAGAACACAATACATCACCTGGTCCAAGAATCAAAAGCAGAATCTCATGATCGTGAGTCCAGCACTCTAACCACTAAGCCATGTGCATCCACATGCATGCTCATGCACAAACAATACATACATTCAACAGGCTTCCACACGCTTTTTCTCTTAACTAAATTTTGCTCAAAAGGCTTTTGTAGAGTCAAAGCTCTATTAAAGCGAACTTTCCAAAAATGTCATGCAGTGCAATTGAACTTGGGACCACTCAGTTGGGCAGATAAAATTTTTCATCACACGGTCATGCTTATTTTAATATTATTTTATTTAATATACTTTTCTCACTCAAGAAAGATGAAGAAAGATTAAGATAACCTTGGCAGGATTTGAAATCAGAGCATTTAGAGCAGTAACTATCACAAAATATTTTTGTTGGGCTTTCAAATGTTCTTCCTAATCCCTTGCCTACTACACAGGATTGTAACGAAAGGTTAATTGAAAGTATGAGATGTAGCCTTCATGATAGGCAATTTTACTGCGATATTTGTCCTGAGATAAGGTCCTTCTTGAGTCATACTGACTCATAGGGCTAGTTTGCTGGTTTTGTCCGGTGCTGGATGGGATGCCAGTCCATCACAGGATTACTCATTTTTATCAGCTGAATAGATTAAAGCAACATGAAATGAAGAATGTTTTGTGTATTGTAGAAATACAACCGATTTATTGCAGATAAATTTTAACAAGAAAATATTATGTGGACCTCAAGGGCCATATGGACCCTTGTTGAAAACCACTAATAAAGTGGGTCCCCTGTTGGCTTGTGATTGGTAAAGATTTATAGTCAGGAAGATTTAAGAAAAAATTCACATGATAGATGTACTCAAAAGCTTTACTGATGTCAAAGAAAGTATCATCTTCCACAGATGTTCTCAAAGCCTAGATACTCTGGGTTTTCAGTGTCTAGGGTGGGATGTCTACATATCTGTATGGATTACTCCAGGTGTGCATATGAGTGTGTGTATGGGTGGGAATGCGTACATACAATACATACAATTGTATGAATGTAGTTGTGTATTTAAAGATACTTTTGTATGAGTGTGCTATCATAACTACCTAATACTAGCATTACTAGCAATGTACAAATTAAACAATGTTAATCACATTCTCTAAACAAATCTATTTGCCTCCACCACCAACCAGTATACAATCTTGTATGTTTATTTAGTGATTCTTTCATCACTACTTCAGCAAATACAATGAACAATAGTTATGTTAGTGTTAACATAGTTAATACAAGGGCATTAAATAACTAATGAGAAATAATTGAGCTGGGATGGGGTAAGAACATTATTAGTCAATGACAATATAACCTTTAACATTAATCTGCTTATCATGAGATTCATGTAATCAAGTTCTGTGCTTTTAACAATTTTAACTAAAGAACAAAAGATGTAAGAAAAATATTTAACATAATGAAGCAAGTTTGAGTGTTATGCTTTAAACAACCTCAACAGGGAATCTAAACGAAAGGCATAATTAAACTCTTTAGCATGATAAAACAACTTTGGGTGTTACTTTAATTCTTTCATTACCCTACTTCAACAGCAATAGGGTAATGCCTTTGTTTCAATTAACTTTGAAAATAACAGAGAATTTATCAAAATAACTTGACCATGATTAAGTTGGTGTTTGGAACATAAATTAACAGGAAATTTTGATGGAAGGTTTTAACTAAAACTATTTTAAAACAGAATCAGAGACATTTTCAGATGGATTCCAAAGTGCTTAAACAGCTGCACCTATTGAATGAAAGATTGAGTGTTATGCAAGATATTTTATTAACAGAATTTGCTGTAAGAGATATATGTGTAGTAGATATATGAGAGGGTATTTGTCAGTGAAAACAACTATGATGGGTGAAAGTCCCTTGGATAACAATTGGCTACATTTAACCCTTTAACATTCAGATTAGTCTATCAAATATAATGCTTATTTATTCATGATGGTTTCAATTAGTCAAGCATTTTCTCGTAGCTTTGAGATTTTGAGGAGGTGATTGTATATTTTTAAGATGTTATTGTAGGGCAGTTGTGAGAGACCACACACGGCCAGTTTGAACATAAAACATGTAAAATATTTGGGCTGGATAAGGTCGGTTTAAATGCTAAAGGTTTAATCTTTCATTAACAATGTGTCAAATTTATAAAAGTATGAAGGATTTTCTATATTAGACAGCTATGATAAAATTGCATAACAAAATATTTATATTTTTGTCTTTAGTCAGTAAATGTTATTTCCTGTTTGCTTCTATCTAGAAGTCAAAGGAAATTACTATTATTCCCTTCAAACTCTGCTTTCATGACCTGGATATTCAGCGTTTTCAAGCTGACCTATTTTCCATTACATTTCAGACAGATTCAGCACTGAGTTGCTGAAGCATAAATATCGTTAAAATATTGTTATAGCAAATATTCTTCTCATTACCACAGATTTGCTTGTCAGATGCTTGACTTTAACCCTTTGAGCATGCCCCTTAGTGGCTAGCAATATGTGCATCTCTGACCATAAGCTGGAGCAGTGGGGAAGCATCATAGCCATGCATTGAGAGGGATTTTTTGGCATTTGAATAAATGTAACAAAAGAAAAGTTTGAAGGAAATATTAACCATTTTTCATACTTTTAAAGGGTGAGCAAATAGGATATAACAGCTGCTACCCAAGGACAAAAATCGTGTTATGCAGTATAATTAGATGAAGTGTATAATTATGTATATCAAGTATTACACTACTGTTATACTTATTTTCATAGATCCTGCAGCATTTCATAATTTAGTATTGTTTCTATTGATAATGATAATGATGATGACAATGATGGTGATAATGACAACAACAATGATGTTGATGAAGATGGTATTTAATTTTTCTTTTCTTTCTCATTATGAATATTAATTTCCTATTTTCGGTCAGACTTTCACTCACCTCATGTTTTCATCTTCTCCCTACCACAAAGTCATTTTATTTATCAATGTTAGAACAACTGCCAAAATATCTTCCAAAGAACTTGACCTTAATTAATTATTTGCAATTACTTCTATCGAATATTTATCCAACAAATTATCAGATTGTTATATAGCAATATTTCATAAGGATTAAAGTGATTCTACTACAGGCCAGTTATTGCATATCTGCTGTCAATCCAGAGTAAATATAATGATAGAGGACTACATAGCATTAGAAGAAAATTTTACCATGTTCTTCATCATTCGATAAAGACCAATTATATATATATAGGTTTTGTTCATATTTTTGTTGTTTTCTTTTACTGGATTTTTTTAAGAAATCCATTTTGGCCTCACTAACATGAATAGGATTGTACTTGAAAACTGAACATCTTGCTGAAATTACTAAATATGATTATATTTACTGTTCTTCTTGAGACCCAAATCAGTCTTAATCTTGTAGATCAGAGTTCTCAACCATTTTTTATCTATAGACCCCCTTTGATTACAATTTTATTCTGGTGGACCCCCATAGCCATTCGATGTTTAAAAATTAGTTTTATTGATACTTCTTTCAAAATTCCTATTTTGTTTTTCACACATTCATTTGTGTAGGTTGAACTATATGAAATGTTAGAGAAAGAAACCTAGATATTTCTTGTTATACATACTAATACCACAATTTTTCAGGGGCCCTAAAAATACTTTTGTGGATCCCCAGTTTACTATATTGTTGTGTGAAACCCCAAAATCTTATATGGACCCTCAGGGGTTAAGAACCACTGATGCAAATTTATGACCAAAGACATTTCAACAAGAACCAGAAATCTTTTGATTGTATTTTTGATTAATTATCCAAAATGTCCTTCCTTTTTAAGGTGGTAGGCTGTAATTTTAAAGAAATTTGGCTACTACTTCCAATGGGTCAAAAATGACTTGATGGCTCACTCCTTGCTAAGTGTATGATTTGAAGATTCAGCTGCAATTTTTTTATAAATTAACCAACCACAGAGAGGCTCTTTCATGTGCTCAGTATCT